>NC_056475.1:13803146-13913146 GCF_008729295.1 Plectropomus leopardus
GTCCATCTACATCCCAGCCCTTGCCTATAATCATGAGCTTTGGTTAGTGATCGAAAGAATAATAGCATGGATACAAGCTGTTGAAATAAGTTTGCACTGTAGGTTGGCTGGGCTCAGCCTTAGAGACAGGGTGAGGAGCTCAAACATCTGGAGAGAGCTCAGGGTAAAGCCACTGCTCCTTGCCATCAAAAGAGGCTAGTTGAGGTAGTTCTGAGGGCTTCCCGTTAAAGGTTTTCTGGGTGCATCCAACTAGTAGTAAGCCCTGGGGCACACCCACAACACACTGGAGGGATTATATACTGTATCTCATCTGGCCTGGGAACGTCTCTGGGTCCCCAAGGAGGAGCTGAAAAGGGTTGCTGGGGTACTTTGCTCAGCTTGCTGCTCCCATGACCCGTCCTCGGATAAGCGAAAAGAAAATGGATTAATGGATGGATATTTGAGATATTAGATATACCCGACACTTACAACCTTTATTAACCTATTTTAGAGAATAATTCGTATTCATCTTCGCAGCTGAAGATAGCACATTCAAGCCAATATGCAAATAAAAAAATAAGACAAAAACAGTGCAGGATGTTTTTAGAAATTCTTGAAAATGGCCCCACTTAGAACTCCTCAATTTAAGTCTGCTATTACAATGTTACATTCTAATGCCTTGGACATAAGACATTAATGCTTTAAGATGATTATAAAGGAAAATATAGATTAATGTTTAATGAAAAACTTAAACACAGTTCAGATATCAGCAAATGTAAACAGTAGTCATAATAACTCAATTGCATTATCAGCATATTCCCTACATCAGTAAAATTCTACATAATCATAGTGGACTGTTCAGGAGTCCCAAGGGTATTGGGGTTTCTTTTCCAGTGGTGCATGGACACTTTATCCTGTTATACAGAGAAAAAACAAACAAACAAAACATCAGTGGTTGTAATGTTCTGCATAGAATGTAGGGCAACTGTAAGATGAAAACTATAAATATTTCTTTCTTTCTATAAAATGCTTTATCATAACAAGCAGCTGCATTCACTGCGGTATCACAGAGGCACATACATTTACATGTTCTCTTCTTTATACAAGAAAGTGGAAGGAAACATGACAATTACACAAGAAAAGGTTTGTGGGTCTGTCAAAGGTCTGTGGTTTAACTCAGGACCTTCATACCTTGAGATTATTGAACAAACCACTTAATTCAGTAAAGGTTTTAAAATAATCCCTCAATCTACAAAAACAAATTTCTTTGGCCACTTTGGGTAGCTGAAACAAGGTTGAAATTGGTATGAACTTGTTGAACATATCAACCATTCTTTATAACTGTTTGGTACAAAAGAAGCTTCAAAACAAAGGTGTATTTCTTAAGCGGCCTACCTGTCTCTTTTATGCATATCTTGTATAGTTTCAGGGAGAGGTCGTCCAAAACTCTCTGGAAGGAAGAGAGCAGCAAAGGCAGATACAAAAGCCAGAGTCCCGAGTATAATGTAGGGAAGATATAACAGGTAATAACCTAAAGAATGAGAAGGGGAGGTTTAGATTAGAGAAAGCTATGGGTGCTATGTGTCTGTGCATTCACAGTATAGGTGAACTTAAAGGTAGAGTCTGAAAGTTTAAAGAGGAAGGTGCTCCTTCATAAACTCCATTTTACAGTCCCTCTAAATCCCACAAACTTCCTTTTTATACATCCACAGTGTTTCCCATATCCTGTGCATGATTCTTGCCCCACCTGCTGGCATTTTTTTAAACATATCACATCTAACAACCTCTATTCAAATTAGGACTTTCATCATTAATGCATTAACAGCAATGAGATTCAGGTCCGTACATGCCTTTTTTTTTAAAATTGCAAATTAATTTAATTAATTAATTGATTGATTTTGGCAATGGAAAAACTGTATAGTAATTTACAGGGGTCCCTTGACCTCTGACCTCAAGATATCTTAAAATGAGTTCTGTGGGACTACAGATACTTGGTGGTATTCCCACATAGATTTTTTATTGTCATTTGAATTTAACTCAGGAAAATCTGATAAGACTTGCTTTCCCTTGTCAATATGGACTTCAAAACTGTTTTGAAATGCAAAATAATACATTTGAAAATGTGATAAAAATGCAGTTAATTGTGATCAATTGTGTATTGTGAACTATGGATTTTCTTCTGTCTTGTCTGTCTTTTCTGCATGACATCCTCAGCAACAACAAAAAATATATATATGTGTGTGTGTGTGTGTGTGTGTGTGTGTATATATAATAGTAATAAAACACACAACAAAAATTACGTGTGGTAGGTCTGGAAAATGTGATGAAATTATAGTTTTCCATGACCATGCTATGAAATAATAACACTATCTGTGTGTAGATTGGTTCCCTATAAACTGCGCTTTCACTATGCAATTCTGTCTGCCTCGAGGTACAATCTCCCAGGAAAATGGCTCAATTTATGGCATAAAAGGAAGTAAATCAACAATCGTGTGACAAAAACAGGAAGAGGACAGCACTTTTTTGCCTAGGGGCTTTCATGGTTATACCCAGTTAAGAGTTTCAATAAGTTCTCTGTAGTTACTATTCCCAGTAGAAGTAATTGCAGATACTGGAACAAACAAAGTAATTGTGGAAACTCTACCTGAAAAAAAAGAGCTTCATTGTTAAACTTCTGCTTACAGAACATGTGTGCATGACTTCCAAACTTAGAGAAATACATTTTAAGTGGCCCAAACTCAACTTTTGAGTACATCAGTGCTTCAGTGCAGGTGCTTGAAAAATTAAAGGGTCAAACTAATGCTAATAACTATTATCTAAACCCAATTTACTCACTCAGCTTAAACAGAGATGGTGCAAGGCAGCTTCCCAGTCTGGAAACAGTAGTGGTTATCCCTGTTGCAGTGTTCCTGAGCATTGTTGGGTAAAGCTCTGCTGTGTAGGCAAACAACAGGGAGCTAGTAGTGGTAATACCATATTTACCCAACATCTCCAGTGCAAGAGACAGACTTGATAGACCTAAAGGTAAGGGACATAGTTTTGTTTAGTTTCTATACTTTAAAAGTTTCTTTTTTTATTAAAAACAACAGTATAAGAAACACATACAAGTCTGAAGCCCTTGATTAACTTTTACCTGTGTCCGTATCATGCAGCAACACTTTATAATAAGCTTAACAAAGACAGATTTAGGTATTGCTTAACTTATATCTGACTCATTATGATTCAATACATTGATTATTGTAGAGTGTTTGATTAATTGCTGTTGCTATATATATGTGTGTGTGTATGTATGAATTTCACCACATAAACCATCACTTGGCATCAATAATCTTTATGAATTAACTCCTGGTATATTCTTTTCCTTCTTACCCTGAGGTACTAGTTGAATGAGGTAGAGTGGCACTGCTCCAAAAAGCAAGGTACCGATGACAGACAGCTTTCGTGGAAGGTATCGCAGAGCCAGCCAGCTAGAAATGTATGCTGGTATCTCCACAGCTGCTGAGATGAAGCAGCTGATATAGGGGTCAGAATGAAGTTGGGGTGTGTTGAAAGACAGGCCATAGTATCCAGCAGTTGAAGAGAACCTGGGCAAGACAAGACACAGACATAAAGCAGAGATGTATAAATAGCAAGGGCTTCACTCCTACCATAAACAAATTGTTAGAAAATGAAATTAATACATTCTTAATTGAGAAAAAAGTCCATTCATGAATATAGATTTGAGAAAATTTTAACCACATTTTAAATGTGATTAAGCTGTGCTGCAGTATGGGTCCTTATTGCTATTGAAATAAAATATTTCTGAAGTTTGCTGTGCACGCACGCACACACGCACGCACACACACACACACACACACCCACACACACACACACACACACACACACACACACCCACACACACACACACACACACACAGATGACACAAAAAAGTTTCAAAGTTATACATATATATACATATACACAATAAAACCACAAAATATCTCTATACTGCTCGTCTGAAGTAATCCCAGTGTCCTGAAGCCTTGGGGTGCCAAAATGTCACTGGTGCCATGTTTTTAGTCTTGTTGTAGCCTGTAGCTCCCTAGTGGTAGCCATGTTCACGTATGTGTGCACATGTGAGACCAATAAGAGCTCCTGGGAGCTGCACGCCAGAAACAGGAAAACATGCAGCAAACGGCTGCAGGTTGGAGTCAAACCCAGGGCCGCAAGAACTTAGCTTTTTGTACATGGGGTCTCTCTTTACCAGGTGAGCAAATGGGTGCTGTTTTTTGAGACCAGCTTGCTGTGTTCCTTCTATTTTGCCTGTGCTTTCTATATTTGCAACATGTCCCTGCATGTGCTGCAGTTAAGATCTCTCATGATGTAATTGTTTTTTTTTGTTTTTTTTATGTCCATTTAAATGTCTTTCACAAGTTCTATTGCAATGAGCCATCTACCACACTGTAGTAACTGTTAATAACTGTTGCAAACAAATGTCATTCTGAGTTTATGTTATGTAATTAAAAGCTGTTTACTTACGCTACCAAGCAGAGAATGAGTGTTGTCCTTCTGATGTTGCTCGTCCTCAGCAGGTCAATGACACTGTAGTGTGTTTTAGAGTGCGTCTTTGTCTTATCAACCTGCAAGACACAAAAACCTAAGTCTCACCCTCTGTTTGTTGTGTGTTGTGTCACTAACCTATTATCCTCAGGATGTTTACATAAAATGACAGAAAAATGTTTTTCAGACATTAAAACAAATAACATGATTTTGATTTTGACTGATTATCTTTCCTTAAAATGTGCTTGGATTGCAGGATTATTTTAAATGTGATAACAATGAATTTTCAGAGACAGAATACAATATTTTGTTGATAAGACAAGATTAATTTGATGATGTTACAACATACCTGTCCGTGATACTACAACACAAGTTAATTGTTTAATAGTGAGTGCCAATAACAAACATGGACTGGTCAACTTACACTGCAATCTTGAAAGATAACTGTCGGAGCCAGAACTTTGTTCCACCTCGCAGCCTTCCTAACTATGGCCTCTGCCTCTTCCACTCTTCCCTGAGAGAGAAGCCACCGAGGAGACTCCGAGATCAGCCTGAGTCATTGTACAACAAAGACACAGACAGAGAGGGTAAGATTGGATCAGAAGGGTTTGAAAGACAAACCAACAAACAAATTGTAACATTTCACTTGACCATGTCTTGCATTAATAAGAATCACAACCCATCCTTTTTAAAAATCCTAAAATTGTATGATCAAGTGCTTACACCTTCCTCTGTGTGGACACAGATTACAGAATAGTCATATTAGACTTTAGACGTTTATTTAAGTAGGCATTTTTTAATCTCTTACTAGGGAATGAAAAGATTTAAACAGGCACACCCTTAATTTGCAAGCTTTGTTCTGGTTACACTTTTCCAAAATTGAGTTTTAGAACAATGCTGTGAGATAATTTCACAGTTTTAGTTTTCTTTCAGGATACATAGTCTTGCCCAATTATTTTGTAGTCTGCAAATCAGTCTGCCACAACACATACAAGGTTGTACTCTACGGTTTTAAATTTGTTTCACTGCAAACATACATTCAAATACTATATATCCTTTGCGGTAGATTCATGGTATTCTTCTTTGTAGTAAGTGCAACCTACCACCAGAAGGGGAAGTAGGCCAGGCCTGGCAAAGACAAAGCCAACAGGAGAGATCTCCAGTCCCTTAAAAAGTAAGCGAAGAGAGGTAGCATCATGTAGCCAATGGCAAAGGCTAAACATGTGCCCAAAGATGAGTAAAAGACTCGTACATGACCGGTCAAGGTCTCAGCGCCTGCATACAAAAATAAATAAATACAGAGGTACATGTAGTGAGCAAGTGAAAAGAAGTAGATATGTACAGTATGTTTTAACAAATGTATACTCTAAAGTATACAGAATCTTACAAATGCAAAAACTATTGTGGCAGTGTTTAAAGAATGCAATGTTCACATGTACCCAGCACTAAAGCAGCTACAAAGTTGGAGATCTGACCCAAACCGTTGATGACGAGGAAGATGGTGAACATAATCCATGAAGTGGAAAAGACCTGAATAAAGGTAAAGACAGTCTGAACTGCCATGGTTGCAAAAAGAACAGGTTTTCTTCCAAACCTGTAAGAGAATTTCAGTAAGGTTTCATTACCAAAGCACATACCAGCATACTGATGTAAGGGTTAATTAACTTTCTTTAACACTCAAGGGGTTGGAGATTTACTCAGCAGATGTGCTTAACACAAACATATCAAACGCACAATCATCAGAATAAAAATGTCCACTAATGGTTATACTGTATTCAAAGGCTTAATAAAGTACAACCCTAGTTACAGAAATGGTGGGATACTGTGACAGAATGCAATTATTTTCAAATTGTTTTGACCTTTATCTTATTGAACACTATACTAATACAAAATTATTAATATTCAAACTGGTTGAGTGTTGCAGTTTTTACCATCAGAATCTGAAAGTACTCATTCATTTTCAAAAAAAAATCTCAATGCTGCTTCTCTTTATCAAGCTAGGTATTAAAAGTTTGCTGTCATGCCCAAAATACTCCAATTTTTTTTTCCTCCAAGAATGGTATAGACATAAACTGCCCTGCTTTCCCTCGGTCAGAGCCAAGATCAGTATAGCGGAGGCCCTGACATTGTGTTGTTATCTCGGGAAAATACAGTTTCGCCATCTTGAGATCTCAAGAAAATTATCTTGATATCTCCGGAAAACAGAGAAAAAAATGTATGAATGAATGGCCCTTAGGGCTTCCATAGAAACTTTCCCCACATTAGATGAATGATTTCTTTCTTCCACAGTGAATAAAACATAGGCTCACATATTTGTCTGATACTCACATTACTAATTTGCACCACTGTGTATCATATTCTATGTTACAGATAAAATGCAACACAACTCCTCTTAACGTAGCATTGTGTAATATAACACCACACTATGTAGCACTAAGTAACCCCACATTGACAAAGGTCTCTCCCATCATCTGGCAAGATTCCACAAAAAAATGATGACCCTCTCCATTCCTGACATATATACAGATATAGCATGAAATCATGCTCAAAGTGTCTAATGAACAAATTGGATTTGGAGGTACAGCAACCCCTGAAATTAGTGGCTGGTTTGATCAATAATTAGTAACTAATTACTTTATAGTATATAGGGTGTTAAAGGTTTATAGCACTGCCTATATAGTATATTGTGTATACAGCGTATCTCAAGGAGCCGGTGTTTTCATACCTGTCTGAGAGCTGTCCTGAGAAAAAGGATCCTATAAGAACTCCAACAAAGAAAACTGTGGAGGTGAACGGCTGCTTCCACTGCTCACTGCACACCAGGTTAAACTGAAATGGCCATACATAAACAATTAAACAGTAAAATACATCAACTAAGAAATATCCAATGTTCTGAGATCTCTGCTGCAACTTCTACATGCCACATACTCAATGTCTGATTATGTTTCAGTGACAAGGCTGGCATTATTTCATATTTTTCTAATTGTTAAAAATCCCAGTGAGTCCATCTTTCAATCTCCTTGACTTGCCAAACTCTTAATTTAATCACATTATTTGTTTAACTATATTTCCCAACACGTCAATCTGCAATTGCATCCTTATTCTTTACTTACAGGCAAAGCTTATATTCTAAATGCACTGGTATAATATGTTTTTCTGGGCTGACGTATTTGTAAATAAGCACTTAATGCAATATTTAAGTGTCAAAGAAGTAGAGGAGGAAAAATTTCTTTTCTGGGGTTGATCATTGCCATCTGTAGCAATAAGATACATGTTAGTGGACTATAGTGAGCAAACATGCACTCCTTTGTTTTTGTTGTAAAGTGCAAAAATAAAATTACTGTAGTTTAAAGCTTTATACTTGAAAGGAAGGTCCACATTCATGGCTTTGTGGACACTCTTGCGAAACCGTCTGAGGGCCCTTAGGCGTGAGCACAAACCAAGGCGACCTCTCTCTCCACCCGTGTTTTTCTGACAGAGAAGTGGAGCCTAGGTCAGTGGGGCATGCTGGAGGCCGGAGCTGTGGGATAGAGCTAGGTGGCTGAGAGTCCAGCCGGCGCACCTGGAGCGTGCTGGAGGCTTTACAGGGTCTGAGAGACGGTCATAGCGGATGTCAGTACAGCTAGGGCCGCAGAGCATATCGGAGGGTGAAAGGTCCACGGGTCAGTGCCCACGGCTGAGTCAGTGTCCAAAGTTGGTTGTCCTTCATCATTTTCTGGCTGTACACTATGACTGTGTCTCAAGTGTGGGTTAATCTTCCAGATTTCTAACAACCAAACTCCTGAAGTTGGTAGAGGGACATCAAATCTTTGATAATTTTGAACCTGGCTTTCACCGTAAACATATTGATGAGACTGCATTATTAACCCTCTAAAACCTGGATCATAATTGTTTTCGTGCTGGGATCAGACACCTTTCACAAGCATTGAAACCTTTGAAACATAAGCAAATTGGTTTGATTTCTTTCAAAAACATGGGAACAAGGGTAGTATTATAAAATGATCTCAGAGTTGCCGAGTTGTTTTTCTGAACTGAGAGGCAATTCATGTCAATTTCCCCAGTGGGAAAGTTGTCATTATTTAGACACCACATGAGAGCAGCATTAAAAATGGCGCTTGTTTTGTTGTCCCACCAAGCAGTTTTCTTGGGCCGCACTGATGCACCTCCCCCGAGGCAAGGACTTGTAGTGGAGACATGTACGGGCAAGAACCCGTAAAACTACCCCTGAGTTCCTGCAATAGAGACGGGCCTACTGTGCTGCAGTTCAATTCATTTCCAATGGATGTTTACACCTTGCAGGTTCATAAAAAGATAACCATCTGAAACTTTTAGAAAGAATGTGTCTAGAATTGAGGTCAACGACACCTCCTCACTAAGGTATTAGTTTATGTCTCCTAAGTGAGGACTCTTTAGAAGTGAATTTAGGAGCTCTCTGAGAGTATTCTCAGACTGTTTGTGAATACAACCCCAGACATACATTGAAAAGCTTTTCCAGTTTGCTCATTCAAATACAGATCACATGACAGAAACAAAATCAAATCTAAAGACAACAAACTCCTGACTGGCCAAGCTGCACAGGCAGGTTGGATTAGTGGCAGCAAAAACAATTTATCCACAACGCGGGTGTTTCGCTTTATGTGTTGAATTTTAGAGACTGCCAAATTTATTAGACTTAAAGCTGTGACATGCCTCACAACATTAAGGCGGAGCATGATAATGACATATCAACAACACAGTGTGTGCCCACAAATGAGGTAACCTCAACAAAAAAAGTCAAATGAAAGAAAGTGCTCAAAATAAAGCTATAACAATGCTCATATTTCTTGTGAAGTCTTCATATTTACATATGTATGATGAGCAAGCGCCAACTAGGTGACTGTTAACTGACTGTTGCTGTGTTTACAGTGCTGTGCCCAAGAATGTACTGGCATAATTATGGACGCTTAAATTAGTTATGACATGTCACTGAGTCCTATACAAAATATTTGGACGCATCCCAACACTGCAGGCAACAGCTCTGCCTTAAACACACTGCAGAAAGACATATAAAGGACACATTAAGAGTCAACAGGAAGCTCATTACTTTAAACAAACACTCTCACCTCAGTTACTATGGTAGATTTGTAGACATCTCTGTTGTAGCTCCACCCGTCCACACAGCCCTCCTGCTCCAGGTCAGTGAGATTGACATCACTACCAGGAATTAACCCCTGAGCAGAGAGATTTCTGACGACATCCAGCCTGTACCTGCTGCATCTGCTCAGCTCCTGTTTCCCATTCACCACCTCAAAATCAGAATGACACAAATTGCATCAGTGTTATTAGTAAATTTCTATTCCATTTTACAAATCCTTGTATTATGCATGATGAAATACCATATAAAGAACTGCGTGCAGCAATGGGCTTTCAATAATAAGGTAATGACAGCTGGCTGACATCTGTACCGTTCTACATCTTGGCATATAACCCTGGATACAGGAAATAAACTACAATGCTACAATTTTCAACAAAAAGAGACCAGAATTCAAAGAATTAAAAACGTCAAAGCCCCTCAAGTGGCAGTACAAAATATGACAGAATTTGCAATTTTGCACATGCAGTGTTCTCTTACAGTTCGTTGTGATTATATGTTAGCTAAGTTGTTTATTTGTGCTGCGTTCTTATTAGTTCTTGTTCTTCTTGGTAATAAATATAAAATACTACATGATTATTAGGGGAAGTTTGTGTTGCATTAAACCTCCCTAAGTCATATTAGAATGAAGCGCCTGAAGTCCAAGATGAGCTTGTTAATTGTCGTGCACTCAGGACAAAAAACTGCATCTTTAAGCAGGAGCTCTCAGCCCTGGCAGTCTCCAGGGGCATGTCCAGGGGTGGCACGGGCCACTGCTGAAATCCACCCCATTATGACCATTATCTGTCCAGCAAGTTTGAACTGTTCAAAGAGTAAACTGAATTATTGTTTAGAGGTGCAATTCAGCTTCACATCTGACAAACAGTACTGTGTCAGAGTAGTGTCTAGCTCAACTTGTTTTACATTCAAAGAAACTTATCAAACTGTTACAAAGTTTGTTCACACAGGGTTATTTATTTTAATTTGTTGGTACTTTAATTGTGTCCACACTTTATACTTGCTATTGTGCTATTTACTTTAGGAGGAACAATTTCTTTAAAGCACACTTTTGTGTGGTTTCATTCTAATTGGTAGGTCTATTTATCATTTAATCTCAACCACAAACAGGAACATAAGACACTACCATGTAGGTAATTAAAGTAGATATGGGTAGACATAAATTGTAAATTAAAGCTATGATGACGAGTATGCCTGCAGCAGCACCCATATTTCTTGCGCTCCCCCCCCCGAGTACGCCTGCCCCCCCCCCCTTTTTCGTCACCCCCGCCCTCCCCCCCCCCAAAAAAAAAGGATACGCCACTGGCAGTCTCACCTCCACAGGTATGATGGCTTTACCCCAGTCTTCCGTAAGGTTGAGATCGGGAATGAAGCAGTGGTGGTTTGGTGCATCAGTCAGGAAAACAAGAGTAAACGCACCAAATCCATTGGGCACGATGCTTACACACAGCAGGAAGAAGACAACTTGCTGGAAACGTCCCCATTGACCAAGAAAAGCTATGCTGTCCTCATAATCATTCATGGCCAGAGAATCCTCTTCTTTCCAGGACTATTGCTCTACTTTCTGTCTCTATGCAACTGTGTGTTGTACAGTCATGATTGTATCAACTACACCCGGCTCCCTGCCAACCAGCTGTGGCATAAACCAAGATAAAAGGAAGGCTAAACATTCCTCCCCTCCTGCCTATCATCCAGCCACCGCCCTGTCTATAAAACAAGCACGCCATCTATCGTGCATAACCACCAAACTTAATTGTGCTCAGATGTGGTTTTATTTTTCAATTGGTGAGCAACTCAAAAAATATTTCTTGGCTTGTTTTGTCTCTCACGCTCTGGTTAAACAAGGTTACACTGCGGTATCCAGCCCTTTGTTAACCCTATCTGAAACCTTAGCAAACTGTCTTGATCTCTTCTATAAGCATTGCAAGAAGGGACTGAGCAACAACAAAAGAAATGACCTAAAACTTAGCAAGAAATTAGTAAAAAGTGCAAAAAATTTACCTGAAAGTAAGTCAAAACAAAACAAACAAGGCAAAGGGGACTTGGTAAAAGAGCTTAAAAAATTACAATGATTCTGTAACATAATATAAATATGCAATTGGAATAATTACAAAAATCATTAGCTTTTTTCTTTGTTCCCTAGACATTTTCCCTCGCTTTTTTGAAGAACAAATGTCTAAGTCTACTAATTTGTTACAATTTGAGAAACATTTCTTACCAAGTTGCTCTTGTCCTTTTCTCACATTTTTGAAAGAAATTGCTCCAATTTGCTCCGTTTTTAAAGGGTTAAATATTGTGAAAGGTGTCTGAAAGAAGCACAAGACAAGTCATGTAAAAATAAAAATATGAAACAAACAAAAGCTAGTAAAAAATAAAGTAGGAAAAAACACAGAAAATATCTAAAATAAATCAAATATACTGAATAATTATCCACAGATATGGTTCCAATATCTCAAGAAGAAATTATTAACTAATTAAAATTAAATAATTTTGAAAAGGAAGTCTAAGTTAAAAGGAAATTGTTGTCATTGTCTCTGTTTGACACTACTGCAGTTTTAAAACTTGTTAAAAGACAAGAGAGACAACAAGAGAGATTTGTTGTTGTATGGTCTGTGTAGGGGATTTAAGGCGTCAAAATAAAATTTAAGGTGTCAAAATAAAATGCACAAACCAGGTAAAGACCACCATAAAGAGACACAAAACTACATCAAAGTCTGTGTCTCACTCCTTTGTTGGGGAGGTGATGGGGCCCTTTGTTGTCTCATAAACCGCTCATGATCACAGCTGACTTTCCAGAAGCACAACAGGTTCTGGTGTTTATTTAACCCAGGGACACTTGATGCTGTGACAAAGAGACAAACATAATTTGTTTAATGTCCTTAAATGACTGCGGGACAGAAAAGGAGCCACAAGTTAGTCATGTTTGCTGATTATCAAGGAATTCATCATCACAATCAAAAGCGGCTGTGTTTAAGCCGTCAGGAATGTCACTGTTACCACACCCTATCTATCACTCTAAAGATAATGAGAATAGTAACCACATGTATAGAGATATATAATACATACATAATAACTTCATGGCTCCGCACTTAACCCCGCCCTGCCCACGGAATGGGGCGGGGCGGGAACGAACCCTGTTCCCAGGTTTCGAACTAGGGACCCTCTTGCTGTGAGGCAACAGTGCTAACCAGGACGCCACCGTGCCGCCCTGAAGTGAATGTCTGTTTTATATGAAAGAAACCCCTCATGGCGTTCTTAAAATATAGAGTACTAGAGAATGGGAGATATGGACATATAACAGAAAAACACAATGCCTCTGGCCATGGCAATAGCTATCACAGAGCCAATAAAAAGAAAATAAATATGGATAATGCATTAAAATATTTTTATTCCAGACAAAAACAATGTTTTGTCTCTATTTTAGAATCAAGTACGATAGAATATTATAAATAATGATTTTTTATCAAAAAGATAAAAACAAATCACACTTTTATCACCATGATTTTAACGGCGTTTTGCATAGCAAAACCCACTGCCATATGAGTTGATTTTTAATTTTTAAATAATTTTCTTTACCAATGTTTTTTATATGTTTGGATGGGTAAATAAAAATAACTATTAACGCCTGACGCAAACACACACATATAAATCAAAAAATGGTTTATTTAACTCAAACTAAAATACATATTGACTAACTGTTGCAGTGTGTAAGAAGGGGAGGGATATTGAATGTTACAGCAAGTCAAAGAAGTCAAAGTGTCTTTTCAAAGGACTACATAGAGTGTATGCATCACACTGAGCCTGTGTTCCCAATACCTGTCTGAGAGCTGTCCCGAGAAGAAGGATCCAATAACAACTCCAAGAAAGACAACTGTAGAACTGAAAGGCTGCTTCCACTGATCACTACACACCAGATTAAACTGAAATAGCCAAACATTAAACAGAAATTTAGGGGAAAAAAACAAAGCAGCCACAATTGAAAAAAAATATGCAAAGAATATTATAAAAAAAATAAAAATAAATAAGATTTACAAGAGGGATCTGCATTTATCCTGAACTACAACTACTGCAAGTGCACACAAACACACGCACGCACGCACGCTTACTCACTTCAGAGATGATGGTGGATTGGTAGATGTCTCTACTGAAGCTCCATCCGTCCAAACAGCCCTCCTGCTCCAGGTCAGTGAGATTGACATACCTGCCAGGAATTAATCCCTGAGCAGAGAGATTTCGAACCACATCCAGCCTGTACCTGCTGCGTCACAATGACACTTTATTAGATTTATTAGGTACATTTCTTTAGCAGTAAACCTATTCCTGTATTGTACACCAAGCCAGAGACTAAGTACCTCTAGCAAGACTGTATCTAAAAACTGTAGAAAAACAGCTCAAAATGAGACATATTTGTCACCTTGGATGTTTCCTTCTATGAAAAAAACAAAAAAAAAAAAAAAAAAACATATTATGGAATATTTACTGATTCTAAAAAATAACTAGAGTACCTCAAGAAAATTCTATTGTTATATTTGTAATGCTTTCTTGGCCACATTAGTCAACCTTTACTCTAAATAAGCAATCTTTTTGTCCTACAAAAAAATCTTGTGACAGTTGTTAACTGATTTACCTTTACTAGGATGATGGTATTCTGCCAGTCCTGGGTACGGTTGACTTTAAGAACTGTGCAGTGACGACTGGGAATGCCAACTACAAAGACAATGGCTAAAATGCCAGATCCATTCGGGATGGTGCTGACACAGAGCAGGAAGAAGATCATTTTCTGGAAGGGTCCCCAGTGGCCCAGGAACGCTGTGGATTCATCATAATCATTCATAATCCCAGATTGCTCTTCTTCCTTCTACTGCTGCCTACTGTGGTCTCTTCCTGCAAAGTTTTCTTTTCTAAATCTGTTAATGTGAAAATGACTGTACATGGTCACAAATCAGACATCGGGGTGGGCCTTGGTCAATTTCCAAAAGTGATTTAACTGTTATTACAGGGCTGTTCACAAGTTATTTCTAGTGAAAGCAGCTAATACAGCTCTTCTGTGACAAGGATCACTGCAATAGGTCCTTCCTGCCAGCTGCCATCTCGCCGAGCAACCAGTCCACTATGTGTCAGGACATCGGGGTCGATAGAGACCTAATTTCTCACATCTATTGTAACACAGGTGAGATGTCAATGCAGTTCTGCATCTGCCTTCAGAAAGATCCTTCTTTTTAAGCCCATCATTGTTAATCTAATGCAGCTCATTAGTGAACAATTTCCAAACCACTGATGACAGCTGTAAAGATTGAGGGAAGAAAATCTATTAACAAGTGATTTAGCCTAGCTCTTACATCACTGCATAAATGAATAAAAGCATACACACTTTTGAATGCACATATATTTGCATGATTTCACCTGTAACAGACAGAGAAGGTAGATATGGGAGGTCAACAACTCATTCTCATACATAATTTCCTTTTTATATTTTTAAATTGTATTTGTTTTAATTAATAATAATTTTAATTCAATGTAACTGTCTTGACATTTTTTTGTTTAATTTTCTATAATTTTATTTTCTTGTTTCTTTTCTTTTCTTTTTTTTTTTTTACTATTTGTAACTCTCTTAAAACCATGTCATATAAATTCTTTACAATGCAAAAAAAAAGAAAGAAAAAAAAGAAATCGTTAGAATATTAGCTACTTTAAAAAATATATAAATATATATCAAAATTCTTTGTAATTATCCTTGCACAAAACAATGGCAAAAATACAACAGTATTTTTACATTAGTGCCAGTCTACAAAGTGCCAACATGTGTGAGGATTTACTTACTTATAAATACCATTACTTGATTTTGGGATGCAATTTGAAAAAATAGTGGTAATGCTTTAGTCTATAAACATGAATACAACCAGCTCAGGTCTACCACTAGATGTTACTGTTTTATTTTTCTGTGCAATAGTCGACATTATCCTCATAATATCTGCATATAGCAGTATAGCCTAATTGGTTAGTCGTTAAGGGAGTATCAAACTGACACACTACAGCGTACAAAGATATCTCATAGTTGAGGACAAAGGCAGATTAAAAGACAGACATAATGAGTCTTCACAGTCCATTATACCAGCAGTCAGCCATGCTCTACTAACAGAGTTAACCTACACTACACAGTAGCACCTCCCTTTCCTTTTCTGCCTTTTCTCCATTCCTTCTTGTTCTCATCTTCATGCCTCATTCTGACGCTCTTTTCCCGTTTCTTTGACTATAAATAAAGCAGTGCACGAGGCAAAGATATTATTTTGTTGTCATCTTTTTACTCAACTCATTCCTCTATGTTTGTGTTTCTTTATTGCTTGCTATTAGCTGTGATTTAAGCCAGCATTCACATTCTGACGCCACCATTTCATCAAAACCCAAGGTATGTTGAAATAGTAGTATTCGAAGAAACTACTGCATGTGCTTGATGCAATTTGAATTGTCTTCACTAATCTGTGCACTGTAATCTTTCAGACGCATTCTTTAGCAGTAGTGTGAATAATTTAATGACAAAAAAAAAAATAGCTATCACAACTAGTGCCTCTAATACAGTTACTACTGCCATTATAAATTATGCTGCTGTGAATTCAATTACAACATTAGGGCTGCAACTAACAATTATTTTCATAATCAATTAATCTGCCAACTATTTTTTCAATTAATGGATAAATTGTTTTGTCAATAAAATTTCACAAAAGAGTGTAAAATAATGCCCTGTGTAATTTCCAAAAGCCCAAGGTGAAATCTTTCAATTGCATGTTAAAGACCAACAGTCCAAAAATCAAGAGCTTAACATCAAGTTTATCATCATGTATGAAAAAGATTAACCGCCTTATAGTTGCAGTTCTATTCTAAATTATTCAGGGTCTATAATTTGTGCCCCTCAGGATCTGGCCATGGATACTCCAGCACCAACACAGCGAGTGAAAACTTTAATATCTTCTCTCTGCAAAATCCCGCTTCTCTGTCTGCTCCTATACCTCTTTGTGTGCTCCCTTGACATTTTAAGCTCTGCCTTCCAACTAGCAGGAGGTAAGCTGTCTCATCTCCACCATCTTTTATCAAGCTTACAACATGGGAATCCTCACAAGTCACACTGTCTTCTAAATACATCATCTAGCAGCATATGTAGTATGATGTAGTTGCATGTTTTATTTACTATTACGGATGCTCAGCTTGAATTTTAATACCAGAGATGTCCCTCTGTCTGTCTCTTTGTCCCCCTTCCAGGCAGAGTAGCAGGAGATATCTTCCAGGAAAATGCCATCCTGTCAAACCCAGTGGCAGGACTGGTGGTGGGAATACTGGTGACAGTGTTAGTCCAGAGCTCCTCCACCTCAACCTCCATTATAGTCAGCCTTGTCTCTTCTGGTTGTAAGTTAAAGTATTAACAGTTCTTCAGTGATGCTACTTGCAGGCAGTTTAGTTAAAAGATAACAAAGGCACTTGAATCAATCTAAATGTATACATGTCTATTGCTGCAGTGCTGGATGTTCAGTCAGCCATTCCTATCATCATGGGCTCCAACATCGGAACATCAGTCACCAATACCATTGTTGCTCTGATGCAGGCTGGGGAGAGAGATGACTTTGAAAGGTTCAGCTGTGTGTCCATGTGTCGTGTATTGTGTGTTATGTACACGTAGGCAAGTTTGTCTAAAAACAGCCTTGAAAATAATCCTGAATTGTTCTTATTCTAGAGCATTTGCTGGAGCTACAGTTCACGACTGTTTTAACTGGTTGTCTGTGTTGGTGCTTCTCCCTCTGGAAGCTGTGAGTGGGATGTTGAGGCGACTGTCTCAGGCCGTGGTCGACACACTACAGTTCGGTACTGGAGAAGAAGCTCCTGAATTACTGAAAGTCCTCACTGAGCCTCTCACGTCAATGATAATCCAGGTACTGTGATTACAGTATGGGAAATACTTTAACTACTCGAGATAGATACAAAAGCGTATTCAGAAACAGGCAGAGATATAATACAGAGAGCACAACTTGTGAGGGGACCGTTCATAGAAAGTAAGGAGATGCTCCTCAGAAAGCATCCTCAAAAGTTTGCTCAAAAATAAATTGTTGTGAAACGTTTTAGCTTAAAACCAACAGCACAGCCCCATTTTTAAATTGAAAACTGGCGTAAAATAAAATTTGCACACCTAGGGAAGCAGAGAAAAAACAAGAAAGAGGGGTCTTACGAAAACGCCACTTATTAAACAGATCTCCCATAATTATTCTGCATCAGTTCAATAGAGAAGAGCAGTAGAAATATATGAGACAACAGTGTTCAGGGGCAAAAGATAAAACTAGAAGTACCTGCTGTTGTATGCCTCTGTAAACCACTCAAGTTGCAGTTAGAGTTTACATCCATGCCGTCCAGACGTACATGTACCCAAGACAGTGGACAATTCTTAAAATATAGTTGTTACTGCAGTATTTTAAAGTGTGGATACCTCACTCACATCTTTAACCCAGCAGCATAAAAGATCTTATACAATAATCACAGTTTCAAGATTAACACCCGAGATAGCATCGCACATTAAGTACCTGACTGAATGTAACCCCTTCTGCCAAGTTTGAAAAAACAAAATTCCTCAAGGTGTCCTTGAGATATTGCATTCATGAGAATGGGAGGTATCAATAGACAACCTGAAAATGTAATGCCTCTGGCCATGGCTGTTGCCAGCATGGAGGTATAAAAAAATATCATACAGCAGAAAGCAGCAGCTTTGGAGTAATTAAAATGAAATCGAAAATAGGCAATGTGGTCCTTTTAAACACAAATTTTACAGTAAGGAAGTGTGTACACTTCATTAAGGTACATGTAAAATTTAGTTTATACAGAGAAGAAAATGTCTTTGCCCAAACTTACATTATGTTACCAAATAAAATGTAACTCTCACAAAGCCAGCAGGCGATATTGCCATCACCATATTGATTATGAAGTCTCTCTGTAATAAACTGTAATTCTAACAAACTGTAACAATAATGTTATACATTATCGTCTCGGTGTAGTTGGATCAGTCAGTCATTACAGCCATCGCTACAGGAGACCAGAGCGTGAGGAACAAGAGTTTGGTGAAGCGCTGGTGTGAAAGCACATCTGTTAAGGTACTTGTATTTCACAGTGTGTCCCACTTTTCATGTCCATTTGTTCTTGTGTTCCAGTCCCTCAGTGAAATGTTTGTCTCTCTTTTAGTTTGCGAAAAGGACATTGTGCTCATTTTATGTATTTAATGTGGCCATGTTGGTCATGCAAATCATGCTCTACATTCAATGGGTAAATCTAGAAGAATCTATATTACTGTTATATTATGTATATTATAGTTTGAAATTATCTCAGCATCCCTTTGCCTCAGTTTGTGCTCTGTTTATCATTGCTAACAGGACAATGAAACTTCCTGGGGAGCACACAACCTTTCAGAACATACACAGAAATGTATGCCATTTTGACAGTATAAGTCTCCTATGATTTTATTACAGTGATATAATTATATTATGATATATATATATATATATATATATATATATATATATATATATATCATGATTTACTATCATCCCTCCTATCGTAAAACTTTTCCCTTCTTGTGTGATTTAATCTCTAAATTTAATTTCAATCACCAATCATCAACATGCACTGCAAATGAAACACACTGATTACTTGCTTTTCCCTCTTCACATCTAGAAAGTTCTCACTCTAACAATGTCCATCTTTACATCAAATCCTCCTGACATTATGTGTCTGTGTCTGCCCAGGTAGGCATCTCTTTGTGGACTGCTCTTTGTCAGACTTGGCCATAGGTCTGATCCTGCTGGCCTGCTCCCTGCTGGTGCTGTGCAGCTGTCTGATACTGCTGGTTAAACTGCTCAACTCCCTGCTGAAGGGCCAGGTGGCCAGTGTTATCAATAAAGTTGTTAACACAGGTAATATACAGTAGGAATACTAATCTCTATCTCTCTCTTGCCCCAAATGCATCACAGCTAAATCCATAGCTTTATCAATTATCCTTGCCTAAAATTCATCTTATAAGGTCGAGTGTGTAGGATTTTAGGATTTAGGGGACATACTAGCAGAAATGCACACTAGCTGAAGTGCATAATCACCTGACAATAAGAATCATCGCTGTTTTCCTTTCCTTAGAATGAGCCGTTTGTATCTACATGAGAGGTGAGTCCTCATCTACGGAGATCGCTATGTTGCAGCACCATGTTTCTACGGCAGTCCAAAAACGAGCCAGTGTTCTGGCTCGTTTTAGATTTTCGGAAGATAAGATCCTTAATCTCAATAGGACCAACCAGGTTTAAAAAAGGTTAAATAAAAAACGTAATAGATTAATAGCTACTCCATGACAAAAAAGTTGGGGGAAAAAGTCATTTTTAACTTTAAACTGTTTTGTTCACTGTTTCTAGCACTTTAAATCGTCTTGTGCATTTGTTTTGGCGGGGGAGAGAACTCTCTGGATATTTTTCTAGATAAAAATCTCCTCAATGAGGAACAGTGAAGGAATTCTAACCTGGAGACGTTTCAGCTGGTTGTAATCAGCAGTCATCACCGCTAAATACCACAAAATCCCCCTAAATCTTACACACTGAACTTTAAATTTGAATCTTAATTTTAACAATGATGATGTACAAGAGACATTGCTTACTTTTTCAAGATCTCCTCTCCTGTCCTGCCTTGTTCTGTCCTGCAGATTTCCCCTTCCCTTTTACCTGGCTGGCAGGATATCTGGCTATTTTGGTGGGAGCAGGCATGACCTTTTTGGTTCAGAGTAGTTCTGTCTTCACTTCAGCCATCACTCCTCTCATAGGTAATAGACACACACTTACAAAATATCACTTGTCAAGTGATTTTTGACTCCCAAACTAAACATTATTATAATATTATTTATATTATTCTATTTTATTATGTGTGTATTTATTATGCATTATAAATGGAATTAAGCTGTTGGTGACACAAAATTCTAGCAACTGTCTCCTCTTTTTCTTTTCACTACAGTAATGAATAAATTACCACCTCTGTGTTTTTACAGTTACATGCAAAACTACATGTAGCTTGGTACAGCATTAACAGGACTCCAGAAGATAATGGTTAAGCACGTTTGTTAAAATTCCTCCATTTGTAGGAGACAGGATCAGTTCAAGACATATCTACAAAAATAAATAAATGAAAATCCCTTTTTTTGCCTCAATTTCCCACGTTTGTAAAAGTATGTTGAATAATCACACTGTGCCATCAGTTATAAATAAATACCCAAGACTGATAACTTTTAAAATATTTTTGCAAACTTTAAAATGTATACATAAACTTGCACTTTTTTGCACTTGCACTATTTATTCTGCCCACTAACAACTCCTTGTTCCTTAAAGTCTAGTGATAGGTGATATTGGCTCAGTTGCTAAACCTGGAGCATGACTTTGTAGCAATCTCCATGAAAGCTAGGTTACCCATTAACATTTTTCACATCCTATTTCGACCTTTTGGTAGGTCTAAGACTGGTATGGCTAATACAGTTGATCTTTTTTCCATGAAAAGCTATCTGTCTTGATGCCTTGTTTCTTTTATTTGGTTTTTTAAGTTGAATTTACAATATTTTAGATTTTCTTAAAGGCAGAACAACAGTAGTTGCACTACAGCTATTGTTAATCATACAATGAACCCTCAGGGATTGGAGTGATCAGTATTGAAAGAGCCTACCCTTTAACCCTGGGGTCCAACCTTGGAACCACTACAACAGCTACACTGGCAGCTCTGGCTAGTCCTGGAGATAAACTAGCTGCTGCCACACAGGTACACATACACTCATACTCACACATACACATGCGGATAAACACACACACATGCACTACTAAAACTGACATACAGTCACTCATTATATGGTGCTGCATCTTTGTCTGTCACTCCTTCTGTGCATCATTTTCAGTTTCTCTTAAAACACCTACACACATACCACATGTCTCTTTCCCTACTCCCTACTGACTTCTTCTAGCGTCGTAAGTGCTGACTGGGTAAACACATTTGTAAGGTATATCAAGTGCGAAACACATAATACATTCTGACAAACAAGCAGTATTCTCCAGTGCCTTTTCTAAAGTTGCCTTATGAACAGCCTAATCTGCCTTTGTAGTCGCCCCGTCCAGCCCAAGCAGTCAGACCAAGCAGAGGAACCCCATAGTAATCATATATCCATCCCCTGCAACACCCAAAACATTACAACCACTGAGCAGCAAACTAGTGACTCCTTGGTAGTTGACACTCAGAAAGCATCCAGTGTCACAGACACCACAGAGTGTTTTAGCAAACAGTAAGCATACTCTACAAACCATTTTGCTACTCTCCATTAAAGTTTTGTTCCATTGGCAAGCACATTAAATATTTACAGGTTTAAAACTTTCCCAAATCTGGAGTTTTAGGTAGTTTATAGCAACTATTTTGGTAAGCGATATATTGTTTCTCTTACTTTAAGCAAACCTTCTTAAATGTGAATCCTCTGCATCTCTACATTTTATAGGCTATAATGTAAATTAAATATTTTGGGGTTTTTAGACTGTTGGTAAAATAAAATAAAACCGCAAAAAAAAAACAACCCAAAAAAACCAACCAGGACATCTTAAGATGTCACCTTGGGCTCTTCAAAAAAAAAAAAAAAAAAGACATTTTTCATGTTTATTGCAATTTGTAATCAGCTCCCATATTTAAATAATCACGAAACTGTGCGTATGCTTGCTTTCCACTGTTTGCACAGTATATCTTGTAACAGCAAACAGACCTTGATATGACTGAATAAGCATCCTAACTCTTTTTTCTCTACTTTTTCATTGTTGTGTCTTCTTTTAGTAGTTTTCTGTTTGTCTCACTTTTATGCTGGCATCTTTTCTCTTTACATTCTATTTTGTTGTAGGTTGCGTTATGTCATTTCTTCTTCAACCTCCTTGGTATAATGCTGTGGTATCCAATACCAGTCACCCGCTTACCCATACGTATGGCCTGTGCCCTTGGCAAGTGCACTGCCAGGTATGATTATCAATAGTTTTTGTTGTTACTCCCAATAAAATGTCTAAAGATGGTAGCTGAACCATCAAGGTGAATTTTAATATTCTATTATTTAAAACTAGGAATGTTCTTAACTTTAATCAAATGCCATACTGAATTCAAAAAAATAGAATAAACTTACTTAAGTCAAAACACAGGTACCGCTGGTTTGCCGTTTTGTACCTCCTCCTCTGCTTCCTGCTACTCCCATCCCTCGTGTTTGCCCTCTCCATGGCTGGCTGGAAGGTGATGATGGGGATTGGTGTACCAGTCATTGTGGTGATTATATTTGGTACAACAGTAAACGTTCTCCAAGCGCACAGACCTGATTGTTTGCCGCTCAGACTGCAGAGCTGGGACTTTCTTCCTGTTTGGATGACCTCGCTGCAACCCCTTGATGACCTCATCACCATGGTGACCCTGAAGTGCAAGCAGGGAAGAGGTAAATATCAATTAAATTAGTAATCTGAATGAATTAATGAATCAGCTGTATGACTTTTCCTTCTCAGCTACTATTGTGATACAAACTCAACCACCTTAGTTTCTATTGTTTGCATTAAGACACTGATTTATCTCTCCCATGGTTGCTGTTCTTGCTAAGTGACCTTCCCCTTGATGTTTTGTTCCTAGGTTGGGGTGGCAAGAGAAGTAATGGCCCAGTAACATCACTGGAGGACATTACTGTCAACCCTGAGAGCAAAGACAGAGAGGAACGGAAGCAGGATGAAGAAAGACAAGAGGTTGATAAGAGCCACTGGAAACAAAAAGGACAAAACACACCTGGATGCTGTGATCTCCAGTGCAGTGAGGAAAACCACAGAGACATCACGGCAACTAATAAGTCTTCAGAGTGCAGCATAAGCCTGGCCACAGTGGGGTTTATAAAGAAAAATGCACACAATCAGGACACTGAACTCCGCAGCACTCACTTGTAGTGCTCTTGTCTAAGATGTGCAACACGTTGCATGAATTTAAAGACCTTTGTTAAAGTCATCACTGAAAAATGTTTCTGAGCCATGAGCTAAATAAGAACATAAATGTAACTGCCATCAACTCACTGACCTGTGAGGCAAGCAAGTGTACTGAGCACATGATCTGCTTTTCTGATGAGTAAGATATGAACAGTTAATAAACAGCATTTTGGCTCCTTAGAACCATGCAGACAGATAATTATTGACAGACAGGCTTATATTTAACACAGCTGGTGCGAGGAGACTTTGTGAATTCTAACTGTGTTAACTTTAAGATTTTGGAGTCTGGTGTGAACGAGCAAATACAAACTTAGAATTTAAAGTATTGCAGTAACCTTTTCATAAATGGCAACTTTTAACATTTAAAACAGATGTTGTATCTCCAAAGAACTGTTTGAAGTTTGAAATGGGTATAAATCCATTAAGTCATTATCTGTAACTGCTTATCCTGTTAACAGTCATGGAGGGGCTAAAGCCTGTCCCATTTGACATTTTGGCAAAAGGCAGGTTACACCCTGGACAGGGACTATTACGGGATTGGCACATAGAGACAGACAATCAATAACACCTAAATGCAATTTAAAGTCATCAATTAACCTAACCTGCATGCCTTTGGACAGTGGGAGAAAGCCTAAAAAAAACAGAGAAAGCCCCATGGGGAGAACGTGCTAACTCCACAAAGACGGGGCCCCAAAGCCAGGAGGCAGAGTCTGGAAACCCTCTTGCTGTTAGGTGACAGTTAGTTAGATCTTTATTTCAAACACTGTTAATAAAATAAGACAAGAAACATGTCTGGAAATAAGTAGGAGGAAGTGAATACTCATTAAATCCTACCCCCTCTAGATCAGAGTGCAAACCACCTCACCACTGTGCCGACCACACTATTGCTCTAAATGTTGCTTGTTTTCTTGAGAGAATGCCTTTCAAAAAAAGTATCCTCCTGCATGAATTAATGTCATGTTACCGGATCTAACAACAAACTTGGAGCTGCAGGGGTTTTTAACAGTTAGATTCACACAATAGTTACATTTCTCACGCAGTAACATGCAGCCTGTGAGAGAGTTTAGTAATGCAGATGTTTGAGAGCACTGAATTATATATGGTAATAAAACAATTGGCCGTACAGTATATTGAGAGGTGGGAAGTTTTAATATTTTCATGTCATTTGCAGAAATACACAGCTTTCGTCTTCAGTCAGGTCTACAATTTGCAGATAGTATTTGTCCATGCATAAGTGTTGAAACCATTTTATAATGGAAGGCAACTCCCCAACCATCAGTTTAGCTCCCCTCCCTATAGCTTTATGCACAACTGTTTATAAGGCATTACCTTTATTTTCAACAAATACTTATGACTTTAGACTTGGGATGGTAAGATTTATCCTTCAAATAGTATTCCTTGGAAAAACTGGTAGTATGTGCACTGGAGTGGCCAAGAGTAGGTGAAACTACAGTAAAGGGAATCAACTATAGTTTAGTGTCAGAGTGACAAACATTAGCAACAAAACAGTCTCATCTGTGGGCTTTTTGGCCGGTAAATATGTATGCAGTTATTGGAAAGACCACTGTCCTCCTGGTACTTTGTTTTCTGTTTCGCTTAAAGTGTTCTGCAGATATATAAAGAACTGATATCAACTGTGGCTATTTCTTAACAGCCTTTGAAAACTAAAATATCTTCAGTAGAACAAAGTGCCACGTCACAAACAAGTCTTCCATTACTCTGTGTACTGAAGGACAGAACAAAAGGTCAGGAAGCCAGAGTGTAAAAGGTAACACTCATAACAATAATGGCATTAATATCCGTTTGCATGATTCAATAAAGTTTACATGTGACTGACTGACTTTTACATTTAGAAAACACCTATATTTTGCTGGTGCAATTTTTTCCAACAAAACTGTGTTTATTGCACCAATTTAATCTCAGCACAGTATTACAGGTGCCCTGCACTATTGGAATTAATATAAGTACAACTCCGTCAACGCCAAATTTAAAAGGGATACAAGAAGTTAACATTCAGTAATTCTTAAGTTGTATGGAATTTACTAGGAATCAGATTTCTTTTTGCATGAAGGTACGTACCTACATCTGATGTGTTACAGGTCAGTATTATATATTTTGTTACGCGTGTCATCCTCTGCTGCAGTATTTGTAAAGGAAATGCAGTGCTGAGAACCTTAAACCTGCATAAACTGTACAAGTTTCAAAGAGCTGCTAAAACAGTGCATGTCACCACAACCACTTTCATAAAGTAGCGCAGAAGTGCACCATATACCTTATAAATTATCACTGTCGTTTGCAAATACAGGCATGTAAAAATTTTAAGTACATTTTCAGCCCACAGTATGAACTACTGGGACCAAAAAAATGTTTATTAGCCATAATGTGTATGATTTTCTTTTAGTAACCCCCTGTATTAGGCCGATCTGTAAAACTAATAATGAGAAATCTTAAATGTATTAAAAAAGAAGAGAAAAGAAGAAGGGTATTTGGAAGACATAATTATTCACACAATTATTGGATGAATTTCTGCAACAAAGACTTATAGCACATTACTTAAAGTGTGAGAAACCACAGATTGTATCGTTTGTACAGTCTTTATATGATTCCTTTAAGGTATAATATTTTCACTTTGTTCAATGGCCCAGTTGTGCGTGACAACAACATAACCGCTTCCTTGATTCTTATCAGACAACAAGACGACAAAGACAGCAACAGCATAAACCTTCTGTCAGTGGAAAATTCACAGGTCAGCCTTTAACAGCCCTGAAGAAGACGTCGCACCATTGTGAAGACGGTAAGTGACAGCTTTAAATTTGCTGAGATGCTTGCTGAAATTAGCTAAAGAGCACAGAAACATTGTAGTTTTTTTTTCATAATTTAGGGTGTGAAATCTGACAAGCTTTTCAATTCTTATTTATTTTGTGATGGTCGACACATGCTATTTATATTGTTCCAGCTTAATTTTTATTTACGGTGCAGTATATGCAGTTCTTGAGAAAAATAGTTGATTGTTAAGCCTCATTCCCAGCTTGTACCAGTGCTGTGGGTGGTTCAGTCCGACTACCAACTCAAAGTGCTGACATTTGACGGCCTGGAAATAAATCAACAATATTTCTCCTGAATCACATACAGCACTTTTGAAATTTACTTTTTAAGTTTAAACTAGCATCCAATCTTAAATTTAGTTATTTTAAAGTGTATTTATAGAACTGAAAGAACAAATCAAATGTATGACTTAAAATAAAATTTGACTTTTGTGTTACAACAGAAAAAAAATGATTTCCATCTACATGATCGTCACCGCTCTGGCAACAACAGCTCTGGCAAAAGGTACATTCAGTTTGAAGAATGGCAGAGAAGTTTCACTGGATTAAGAAATGCAATTAATAATGGATTTAATGTTAAGTTAAAGGAAAAATAGGACTCAAGCAGCAAAATATGATAAATAAAAATATAAAATAATAAAACCTTAAAATGGTTTTGTAGTGTTTCATTTTCCCTCCTGAAATGAAATGCCAAAGATAAATGACATGAAGTTGTTCTAATCAGTTTTTTTGTTTGTTTATTTTTGTCTTTGTTTTTTGCTTTTTTCTTTCGTTTTTTCTTCAGGCTCTATTGAGTGCAGTTTTTCTGAACCTGCTGGAGTTCAGCAGTGTTTTGGAGCAGTGGGACAGCTGCTGATTTTTCATCTGCCAAATACAGCAAATACAGATATTACTTTGAAAAAGGATGACGAATATATCATTTTTAAAAGAGTCAAAAACAAGACAGTGACTCTGCATGAAGAATATACGCATCAGCCTCAACTCTTCACCGATGGAACAATCAAACTAGGCCACGCAATGAAAAGACACTCTGGAGAGTACGTGTTGGAAGAATTTGGATCTAATGGTGTTTTACTGAAAAATGTGAAAATGCATCTCGAAATACAAGGTGGGTAAAAATTCAAATATACGCAAAAATGTACATTTTCCGTCTCATCTCCGTCCTGTGTGATAAGCTAGCATTACATTTTTGGAATATAGTCTTCAGTCAACAGAGCTTTTGGTGGATCTTACGTTGCAGTTTGTTTCGTAGACACGGTATATGTTATTCTGTGTTTGTCTTCCAGCTCCAGTGTCAAAGCCAGCTGTGTCTCAGATCTGTTTGTCACCTGAACAGATGAACATCAGCTGCTCCTCTGAGGGAGATGGAGTGGAGTTCATTTTGACTTTGGACGGTTATTCACTCATACAGACCAGAGGCCACAGACAGTCCCCCCACAGCTCAGCAGCAAACATGGAGTCACCAGCAAGGAGCCAAACTGAACAAGACACACCCATTATTTCGAAAGTCACCATCAGCTTATATGGTCAGCTGATAGGAAACCTGATGTGTCAGGTTTTGAACAACGTCAGCACAGATAAAGCGGGTCTTTATCTGACAGGCTGTGCAGGTACAGAATTTAAAGAAATATCAATTCATAATTTTCAGCAATCGTTGTTACCTCAATGAGAACACTGGTGTGGACAATATCTTATCAAATAAAAGATAAACTCTAACCCCTCCATAATATCTCATTTTCAAATAGGATGGGACAGATCACCTTTTTGATGCAACATTCTCAGTTTTGTTCAGTTTGTAGTAAATAATGATGCTTGGGATCAAATTAGAAATCTGCATTACTATAGTATCTAATTTGGTCTGATATTTCTTTTGTGTTTTCTAGCTTTAACTTGTTACTCCCCTGTTGTCTTGGCTGTGAGAGCTGTCATTGTCACTCTATTTCTTGTGGCTTTGTGTCTTGTCATCTGCCACGTTCATAAGAAAACAAGGTCCATCACTGTTAAAGAAGGTAAGAGAATATCATACCATCATCAGTCTTATTTCAGTTCAAGTCCCACTATATTGTCGTTAGTCCTGTTTGCAATGTATGAGTTGAAGTGGGTTCAAAATGGCAGCATTTTTATGTGGATGGAGGATAATGAGAAAGCTCTTTCAACAAAATATATAACGCACACTCAGTGAAACCACGTGATTCATCTTTTTCCCTGGCTCGGCAACTGTCTGTTTTCTTATCCTTCAAGCTGAACTAAGTATCCCATTAGCACATTAACTTACACAAACTACCTTAACCAAAGCCAGTTTAAAATTGGTAAACTTTCTTCCATCTTATTGCTTAGATCTCCCTGCTCATCTCTTAGCTCAAAGCATTCTGCATTTCCGTATGCCCAACACCACAGACACAGAGTACAGAAGCGGACCGAGAAAGAGAGCTGCCTCTCTCTCAAATTCAGATCAAACGCTAAAACTAGGCAGTGCTGATGAAACATCAACCAAGATCCTGTTACTGTGTTGCCTATTAGTGCTGATAATATATGGACCTTGATTTCTTTTGCCTATTACTTGAGTAATATTTTTTCAGAAACATATCAAAGCCTATTGTTAACTGTAATTAGAGATCAAAAGTTTGTATTTTACCAGTCTACTGCCATATTGTTTCCTGTGTCAAAATGGTAAAGCTCACATTATGTCACACACCAGTGGAAGCGTTTATTGGTCAGGTGCAGTGAATTTCTAACTGCTGAGCAAAAGCAACTGCTACAGGCCTTTTTCTGTTTTCTCTGGTCATGCAGTACCAGTTTAATATTTGGTGATACATGTTTTTGTGTCATTCTTCTGCATAGACAGCTCAGTTTTATGAAAAGACCGTCTTTCCAGCAGTGACATACTGTACTTCTGCATGACTAGGCTGACGCAAAACTGACCGCACCAGTATTCACATCAAATGAAAAACTATATTAATACACCTCCAGTTTATGTTCATTTAATCCAAATTAAATTTAGCCATATCATTTTCACAAAACTCATATCTGACCTTTTATAACTAGGTCAAAGTTTATGTTACTGTCAAGTCTACCATATTCATAAGAAATACACACGGTTGAAATGCTGTTTCTCCCCAGAGTAAACATGCAAGTACACACATAAAAAAGTAGCACAAGCATAAAAAGCAGGTAAATGCTAAATAAAAGTAATATAGCTATAATTAAGGAAGTATAGAACAGCAACTTTAAGTATAAATGGGAAGTGAGCGATTCTTTCTATTATGCAGTGATAGATTATTTGTAAATGGGATGAATAGTGCAAATGTAATATAATTAATAGTTCAGATTTAATAAACAGTGCAATAAAGCCTTTGAATGTGTGAGTAATGTATTGAGATAACCAACTATCCTTACCAACCCGAGGACCTACAGTAATATCGTTTGTGAGAAAATATTTTAAATTAAATATATAATTAAATTACATTAAGCTTGATAATGTTTTTTCTTTACTTTTCCAGGTGTTTCCAAAGATGGCAATCTCTCCTGAGCTGTTTATTTCATGATGTGGCATTACCTTTCTGAGACAAATATAGTTATGTTTTTCACTATTGACTGTTCTTACATTAAATGAAGCTTTTTTTTTAATGGCTTTGTCAGCTACAATTATAAAACTATGCTATTTGTTTTTAAGCTTTCCAAATATGACAGTGCTATCTTACAGAAATTTGCTATATTATTGTGTTTGCATTTTGTAAGATTTTTGTAAATAAACAATTATTGAAATTCTTATTTGTGCTGATGGTCACAAAAAATCAACAGATTTCTTTTTCACTCTAGTGTTGTATAGTTTCCTGTCTGCACTTCCCCATATACACCAACAAATCATGGTCAAATGAAATAAAGCAAAAATAACACCTGTTATTAGTTTCCAAACAACCGACAAAAAACAGTGGAGATCCCCCAAGCAAAATTTAAAATGTAAAAAGTTAAGATCATTTAAATGATGAAATTAGATGTGACAAGAATAAACAATAAAAAACAACTGTCGTAATAATTCAACTCAACATCAGACAACATGTAATAATGCAGTGATCATAATTTGACCACATGATGGAGACAGTGTTCCCCACATGTAACCTGCGAGTGTCGGCATACAGTATCGTAAAGTTCTGCGCTATACTATGTAACTCTCAGAGAGAAATACAGTTTATTTTATTCTATTGGTTATTTTCAGTTGTAACTTGTTCTGATTTTGTTCTTTATTCTGTTTCACAGTCCGAGTTATTTTATTACTTTCTGAAGCAAAAGCAAAATTAATCAAAACTGAAAGCATGGTTTAATAATGGTATTTGTCCTACATGCTACAATGCTGAAACATTACTTTTTAGGACTATTTTTGGTTTTGCAAGTACTAGTTGTACAATGATGCTTATGACAAGAAAAGTGTCATGATGGGATCCAACAACACTGTCACTGACACCACTGTTGTTTTACAGCAGGCTTGAGAGAGACAGAGACAGAGAGAGAGAGAGAGAGAGAGAGAGAGAGAAAGAGAGAGACAGAGATGTGTTTGAAGAGTAGTATTTTAAGCACTGAATGTGTATTTAGCTGAATATGTTTACACGTTTATTTAAAAAAGCAAGTGAAACTGTACTTTTGGGCCTTGATAGAGCTCCAGTCAACAACTATTTTAACTGCTTGAAGAATTAGCTTAAGCAAATATTAAATCCTTAAATTAAAATATAAAAGAGACACAGCAAAACCAAAAACAGGAGCTCGAAAATATTCCCTCACCAAACTTGTATACATATATTAATATATATTTTTGAATATTTCACAGGTAGTTTTTTTTGTCTCTGTCCATGGTGCTTAAGAACCATCACCATCAAATGTAATTTTAGTTTGTCCTGCTGCTGCTGCTGCTTCAACATTAGTGATATCTTTGCTTCATTGCATCATCACCATGTGTGGGTGCTAGTGGATTTTTTGTGCAGTGGGAATAAGGCATTCATATTTCAAAGTAGTTCCACCTTTAGTCCTCATTGAGCTGTGAGATTACCTATGAAAGAGCACTTTCTATTGAACAATTTGAACACTGACAGTATGTCTGTGAAGAATTGTTGAGAGATGCATATTTGAAAGGCATTGCTCTTTGTCTGTTTGACAGCTAGTCTTTCCTGTGAGAGTTTCAAATGAGGTAACGTGGCTGTAGCAGTGGCAGAGTTAAGAAAAAAAAGCTGTGGTTTTCAACTGACAGTCTCACATATTTCTAAATATCACATAACTTGTTTTTCCTGTGAGAAATTTTAGTGATGGGGCATCTGGTGGCTCAGTGACTAGAGCAGGCACCCCATGTACAGAGATTGGGTCCTTGCCGCAGCGGCCGCAGGTTCGACTCCAGCCTCAGCCCTTTGCTGCATGTCGCCCCCTCTCCCCCTATCACCCTAAGTCTTTCCTATACATTAAAGACATAAAAGCCCAAAAAAATAATCTTTAAAAAAAAAAAAAAATTAGTGATGCAGATGTTGATAAGTAATGTGATATACGTGGGTTTTAATAAAAGTTTTGGCTAAACTGTGCACTGAGAGGCAGGAAGTCCTTTCTTCACTCGTCCTTTGCAGAAACACCTGTCGTCTTCAGGCAGCTTTATCGTGTATTTACAGTGTAGTAAGTAGATAATAAAACATGTCTCCATGAATTAGTCATCAATCAAAATAATTATTTTTTATTTAAATATGTCGTTCTGACATTGGAAGACTGATACAAGAGGGTCACATAAAGAAATTGTTTAATCGTATAGTATTCACAAGGGGTCAGATTCAATTTTTTGATGTTTTATAAGTCAGTAGGATAATTTTATTTTGTTAAGTGTGTCATCCTCTGCTCTTGACCAATAATACTGCAGCAGAGGCCTTTTGTATTACGCCAACTTCATGTAAATACAGCCTTATTGCCAACAGTATGAACAACTGAGGCAAAAAAAGAAAAAAACACAGTTTTCGTTTGCAGTCTTTATCTGAGTACTGCCAGAAATAAGATGTTCACTTTGTTCACTTGCAAATTGTGGCTGATGACACACTAACCACTTCCTTGAGTCTTGCAAGACAACATAAAGACAAGCTAAGGATAAACCAGTCTTCAGTCTGTGGAAATTTCACAAGTAAGCTTAACAGCCACAAAGAAGACTTCACACCATTGTGAAGAGGGTAAGTGACCGTTGTTCATTTTAATTTTGTGCTTAAATTAGTTAAAATCAGCAATTTAGTGATAGTAATAAAGTAAGAAGAGAGTAATAAATCTAAAAGCTTAGGAATTCTTATTAATACTCAAAAAAAGTAAATATGCGCCATTTTTATTGTTCATATTATTGATTTAAAATGGACTTCTTTAACTTTAAACTGACAATTTATGTTTTTTTTTCCTTAACAGTGGTAAAATAAAATTAAAATAGAAATAAAATTGTTAAAAAAGAAAACAATGCTTTCCATCAGCATGATCTTCACCGTTCTGGCGACAGCAGCTCTGGCAAAAGGTATTCAAGTTTGAGAAAATTTGTTATCTCATTTCTCTGAATGGTATAGATGTGATAAAAAAGCATACAAAGACAATAATTTAATCTACCTAAAAGTAGATTTGAAAGACAAATATGATTTTGACAAATTACAATATGACAACTATGACAATATAATAAAGTTTGAAATGGCCTTGTATTAAGTCCTTAAGTCCTTCCCTACTGAAATTCAATGCTCATAATAAATAACAAAATATTTTTCTTATCTGTATTTTACAGCATATTATTGTTGTTTTTTGTTTGTTTTGTTTTTTAGGAGCTATCGAATGCAGTTTCTCTAATCCTACTGGAGTTCAGCAGTGTTTTGGAGCAGTGGGACAGCTGCTGATTTTTCATCTGTCAAATACAGCAAATACAGATATTACTTTGAAAAAGGATGACGAATATATCATTTTTAAAAGAGTCAAAAACAAAACAGTGACTCTGCATGAAGACTACATGAATCAGCCTGAACCCTTCACCAATGGATCAATCAAACTAGGTTATGCAATGAAGAGACACTCTGGAGATTACCAGTTGGAAGAATTTGGATTTAATGGTGTTTTACTGAAAAAAGTGAATGTGAATCTAGAAATACAAGGTAGGTAAAAAAAAAAAAAAAAAAAAATATTCTAGAAAAAAAATTCTAAAACAAAAATTAAATTCCAATTTGGGGTGTCTAAAATGTGCTTAATCTAATATAAAAATTACAGCACACCTTTTAAACTTAGCAAATATACACTGATCAGACAAAGCATTAAACACCACTGGCTGGTGAAGTGCCCAGCAGTGATCATCTCATTTCTTTTTGTCCTTATCCAGATTGCAGACATATCTTTCAGTACATACTCCCAATCTTTCACTCTTATTTTCAGCTTTACATTAGGAGTAATTTAGGGGTTGACTGATTATCAGCCTGACTGATTATTGGGGCCGATATTTGGCATTTTGCTGATTGTCTGTATCAGCGTTTTATTTTAATGATCGACAATAAATTATAAAGTGCAAAAAAAGTGTCAGTATGGGAGGAACTTTTACTTTGTAAAACCCAAGGAAGCTATTTTATTTATTCATTTTTTATTGAAATTTTCACTTGACAAAAAAAAAAAGTTGCTGGCAACTTGCTGTATTTGATGGTGAAAGTTTCAGAACGATTAAACATTTGCTAAAGGCATTCAAATAAAGTGTTGTTCTGGAGTTTGTTATATTCCAAATTCTAAATACTGACAAAAACATTTTAATTTTTATTGTAAATGCATATCAGTTCCAAATATCTGTTATCTGTATCATTAACTACTAATAATTGATATTGGTATTGGCCCTGAAAAACCAGTCGACCCCTAGAGTAATTATTAAGAGTTATACACACATAGCCTTCTTTCTCGTTCAAGAGTGTGAACAGTGTCTAAAGCCCTCAAACGTTTTTTTGTTTTTTATTTCAACATTGAGAACAGGGATTGGAATAGTCAGCGGTGTTGGTAGTGCATCTCACTTTGCATTTGACACTGTAAATACTGTATATGTTGCTTTATGTTTGTCTTTCAGCTCCTGTGTCAAAGCCAGCTGTGTCTCAGATGTGTTTGTCACCAGAGGAGATGAACATCAGCTGCTCCTCGGAGGGAGATGAAGTAGAATTAATTTTGACTTTGGACAATGTCTTACTAATGAGGACCCGAGGCCAAAGTCAGTCCCTGAGCAACAGCACAACAACCATTAAGACACTGGCGAATAGTACAGCTAAAAAAAACAAATCCAGTATTTTAAACATTACCATCAGCTTACACAAACAGCTGACAGGAAATGTCATGTGTCAGGCTTTCAACAATTGTAGCAGAGATGAAACAATAATTCACGTGAAAAGCTGCAAAGGTACAGTTTAATTTCTTCTAAATATCAGCACACAACAATTTCACATTTTGTATTCATATCTTTTAAATGTATCCATGAATAAAATGAACGAATCGGAACCATAACTCTGGTTGCACGGGATTAACAGATTTTAGTCCCAGATTTTTTGTTATCTAACACTTTACATCACTTAAGTCTTGTGAGTGGCAAGCATCCACCTGGAATATCTGTCTTCTGATTTCTGTTGTATTATGGTATAATTTTTATGGTTTTAAATAATAATTTCACATCCACAGCTATGGTATATTGTAGCCTACTGTATGTCCAATGTCTAATAAAAGACAAGCAAATGGACAAGAAATATTTGAGTAACACCTCAGCAGATTTGAAATTAGGAAGTCAATGTCATAATATCAATATAATTCATTTTGATATTTGTGTTTTCTTGATTTAGTTTCTTCCTTCCACCTTGTGACTGTGGCTGTGACAGCTAGTGTTGTTGTCCTCCTTCTCCTTGCGGCTCTGTGTCTTCTGATCATAAAACTTCATAACAAACCGAGACCCACAAATGTCACTGAGGGTAAGTGGAAGATGTTCACCCGTATTTTCATCTGTCTCAATAAGGACCATATAAGTCAGGTAACCATGATTGTTTTCTATGATTCAAATATATCAATTTAATACAATGAAATAAATCTGTAATGAACTGCTTGCGTGATAGGTTACATTTCAAGTCTGTTTTTTCCCCAGCTAACTCTGAAGATGAAATTATCTATGCAGATGTGACAATAATGAACAACACAAGAAAAAACGGACCCAACTCACATCAGAATACAACATAATTTTCTCCTAAAGAATTATTAAAGCAGCAGCCCTATTTTAAAACTGTAACCTTTTCCTGGCTGGGAATATTATTTAACCTTGAGATGAGAAACATGTGATCAGGGACTGTTCTTCTGTTCTATGGCTTGGAAAAAAATAAACATGCTCCCATGTGATTATATTTTCTCTTGTTTGCCTTCTAATAGTTTGGAATAGTATTTTTTTTTAATGTAAAGGTGTTTTTAAGTTTGTATTTTTCAAATAAACAAAACAATAATATAGATGGATTCTTTTGGTTTACAATAATTATGCAACCCATGGGTGACTTGGAGGTTACAAACTGTTCTTACAGTTACTAACAACAGGAAGGAAATACTTGTGCCAGCTGCAAGCAAATGTAGGAATATATAGTCAATATCACACAAGGTGAAGCCATAATTCCTCACATTTAATCCCGTTGGGGTCACGAAATGATAATTTTTAGCTTTCAAAATTTTTATTTTAGCACTTCTATTCCTATTCCATTTCCTATTGATGTGGAGCACTGTTTCCACCCGAAATGTCACATCATGTCAGTCGCAGCACTCATAACACACCGCCCTTATTCATTTCACAAGATTACTGCTTTGCAGGACCAGTAGTGCCAAAGGAATGCATGGCTGTATTACAAACCACGATGCAGTGTTTTGGCTTGAGATAAGTCATAGATCAAACTAGCCTTTCATTTTCTTACAGGTATCTGTAGCCACACACCTGCACCAGCAAGACATACATCAAGCATCAAGTCACATCTAAAATAAAAAAATTAAAAAACAGAAGCATGAATTTGTTAACCTTTACTGTGTTGATCTCTGATCTCTCTACCACAGCATGACCACATCTCCCCACTTTGATGTGATTTTTTTTTTTTGCAGTTAAACACAAACACCAGTCTACTTGACGCAGAAACACTGAAGGGAAATAACCTGTGGTTTAAACTGACACACTGCAAAAGTGTCCAAAACAAACCTGTAAATCAACCCCACCAACCCCACTGACTACAGTATGTTCTTATCCTTCTAATCTGCAACAGCAGATACATTTTGAAGGAAACACAACACTGTCCCGGATTATGTCTGTTGTCATATAATGGCATTTCTGCAAAATTTTCACTGTTAATACATTCAGTATGTTTTTCTGTATCTGCTCGTACTGACAAAAACATGATGAAACAAGTTAAATTAGTTTAATAATATGGCTAGGTCTAAATTAAATACGGATAAAAGGGAATCAAAGTAAGAGACAAATAAATGTGACACTTCCTGCAGTTGAAAAAACATTGGTAGGAACATAATTCAGACATCACATTATAGAATGTACCTAGGGAAAATAAATGAGCAGTATATAAATATAATATATAATAGGCAGGGGTGAAAAGGTGAAAGCTCCAAAACCAAACCACAGCAGTGTGGCTTAGTGGCACATCACTGAAGAAACTACTCACAATTTTACCTCCACTCCACATGCAACATGGTTCATGACTGAATTTCCTGTCACAGACTGCACATGCATCACTCGTAAAGAAACATGACACTCTGGCTGCTAAACATTGATATCGGCTGTTCAAAATGCTTCATTAAGACTTCTGGTAGCCATTTACCTCTCACACTGATGACAGTGACAGTGTGTTGCATGTCACACTGTCATTAGAACAAAAGATAATTGGATTAATTCAAATAATTTTTGAAAGTCAATGATAATCTTTGCCAAATAGTGGCTTCACCTCACATCTCTCTCCAAACAACTGTATTTGTCATAAAGCTTACACTTCCACCTAATGATATAACAAACTTGTATCATTAGTCCACAGCTGACATCCGTCATTATCTATCACCATGTTGACCGCTGGACTGAATTTCTCTGAAGAGACATATTTTTGCTTCCTGGCAGAAGGATTATCTGATCTGTTGTTTTTTTTCTCTCTGGTAATTTTTCAGACTAAACTGTCGACTGAGACGAAGAACAAAAAGAAAACCAGACTTAGATCAGAACAACATGCAACATGGTTTTCTCCTGTAACATTAATCATAAACCAGCCTTCAACTGACATTTAGAAAATAAACAATAATGTATAACATGTCAGAACATTAATGTCAGATATTTGTGTCAGAATGCTGCTCAGTATTTATGAAGGCACAACTTCCCGGTGAATAACCATCATTATTCCCAGCCTTTGCCAAGTGTTGTCAGTTTGCCTACAGTAGTGCGAAGTAGTTGTGTGACTGGGACATTAGTTATCACATTTATACTGAACTACAGACTATTTCACATTAAGCAGTGTAATTCCTATTCCCTAACATTTGGGCAGCCATTAAAACATTGTTTTAGATTTGGTTTGTAATTACTCAGTGACTCAACATTAAAAAGTGCACCTCATGACTGACATCTGGGGGATGAATACTGTTATTACCAGCGGTATCGCCAGAGAGCTCCAAGTACAAGCTGCAAGCATTGTAGGAATTGTTTCTGACCACAAGATGGAGATAAAAGTCCTGACATGTGAGCGCACAATAACCTGTTAGATCTGCAAGATGTATACCGTTCTTTCAGGCAGTACAAGTATGACCTGCAAGCATGTAGAGATAAGTTTTTACCACAAGATGGAGCCAAAAATCCCCACAAGTAACAACAATAATTATAAAATTACAAAAATACATTTTAAAAAAACGTCTGTTTTCGTGTGGCTGATTCCTTTAAGTACAAGGCTGGTGCACAGGCACTATTTCTACACCAACTGTCACATGTTTAGAGTCCAGACCAACTGTGACAGTTTACATGTGAACTTTTCACTAACTGAGGCTTGGATGCTCAGAAGAGCGCTGTTTTTTAGTTTCTATTCCTGTGCTACAACTACCATTTACATGAATAGCTAATTTCCATACACAGATATTTTTTCTCATGTGGCCTGGGTCCTGCTCTATCCACTGAACCATCAGGCACCCCTTGCCTTCAAGTCTTTGCAAAAAAACTCACTGGTTGTAACTGTAGCTGAAGCACAGAGAAAATGGAAAAAGTTGTGGTTTCTAACAGACCCCACCACACGAGCTGATCATAAGGTGTTATTTCCTTTCCAGTTATCGCTCACTAACGTTGGTAATGCAAATTATTGTGTGTGAATGATGTACAGTACATGGATTGGAAATAAATACCATGCAGTAACTTATTTCTTTCTTATATTCTTTCCAAAAATACAAAATATCTTATCCTCACACAACTTTAATTTATGCTTGCAATCTAGTCAAGTGAATTTAAAAACAACAACATAAGTATAAATTAGTATCGGAAACATATAGAGATTTGATTACAAAATGGAGAGAATAGCGTGAAAACTAAAAAGTTACAAGGATTATAATCTTATTGCTAAATTGTTAAATGATGTTATTAAGATGGGGATAATACATTTTAGCATTATGTGTCAATATGATTCATGCTTTGATCAAATTTTTTCAATTATACAAGGTCCATGAAGTGTCTACAAGGTCAGCAGTAGAGGCCCTGTTTTCTTTGACTAATCATCTACTGTGAGTTTGTGAACAGGAAGTGGGTGTCATGCTGCATAGTGAAAACACAGGCTGAAAAACTGAGCTTAAATTGTAAGACTAAGCAGTGTTAATCAAATATAAACCCAGATTTTGTTACTGAGTTGCCTATATTTTGCCTCTAATGTTCTCAGAAACATGTGTTAGCATACTGTTTATCTGTAATACACGGCTGTTTGTTTCCAGCTCGGGGTGAACAATAAGGCAAGTCTACTCAAGGTATCCCGGCCTATTCCACGTGCAATGCATAAAATGACTGTTACATATATGGAGTACAAAGGTGAGTCATTTTCATAAGCCACCAGCTTTTCGGTTCTCTCTCTCTTCTACGGCTCTTCACCTTTCACAGACACACACACAAAGTAGGGCTTTTGCAGGGCCCATGACTATTTAGTCAAATTTTGTGACTCACTAGTGCGATTTGCAAATACTATTTATATATCAACTGGAGGTGTTGGGTTTGTCTCCAGCTTGCAGTGAATCACGTTTAAGGGCACTGCAGTAACAATGAACTTAAATGAGTGGTAGTGGCGGTAGTTTGAGCAGGTGAGGCGTGTGTTTGTATCTGCATAGCTCCAATCGTGATGATTTAGTCACATTTTGTGACCATGGAGCATCAGAGTGACTTCCAAATATATGATGATGGTAACATATGAAATGATTAGCTGTTTGTTTGTTGCCTGCTCACAGTGAATGAATCCCCACAGTTAAAGGTAATATTGGAAATATTGTTTTAAAGCCATATCTCCCAGCCCTATTCCCAGCCGTCCACACCATTGTGTCAAACACACAAGTTCACATGTCACCTGCTACAAGAAGCATTTATTGGTCTGGTATGGTGCAGTGCATTCTACCTAGTTGTAGGTTTTCTACCTCTTAAGCAAAAATGAAAATATAGTACAAATTTCAAAAGAATTTGTGTCTATCTATTGCATAGACAGCCTAGTTTGATCAATATAACAGCTCACAAAATGCAAAATTCAGACGTGAAATTCTGTCTGAAAAACAACATATATATGTCAGCGGTGTTCATTTAATTACTACAAGGTTAGTAATTTTGTAATTAAACTGTAATGAAATAGCAAGTAAAAAAGGAGCAGCTAAGTGTTTCAGTCGCACTGTAGTGAGTGCTTATAACTTCTTCCGCAATTCTCTCCACATACAAAAACAAAAAGGACAAGAAAAAACAGCCCCCTGCCAGTGCACACACTTCAGTCAACAAGTCACGAAGAGGACATCACTATTATAAAGGCTGTGAGTGATATGAGTGAGTGTATGAAAATGCATAATTGTTTTTACTCATTGCATGATTTTTTACAATTTCACACATTATGCTTATGCTCATGCATAAACCATGTGTAATTATCATAATGCTTATTATGTTAGGTGTGTTTTTAATTTAAACTAAAAACCATACAACATAATATCTTTCAATTTGTGGTACAATGAAATTATTTGTGTCTTAAAATATTTTTTTTAACAGAAAAATGATTTTCATCTACATGATCATCACAGCTCTGGTGCCAGCAGCTCTGGCAAAAGGTAAACTTCAGGGTAAGTGCAGTTAATAGTGTTTTGTGTTAAGTGGTGTGTTGAGCTGTGCATTAACCACAATCAAGATTTACTGATGCAATGTGCAAAGTAACCCAAAACAGCCTTTGAATTACATTATGGGTTTTAATTAATCTAGGACAGGTTGTTTTGTCAGTTTCTACATGACTGAAACCCTAATCAAGAAATTTAACTCTTCTATTACCTGCATGATGAATTAACAACATTGTAACAGAAATAAAAGCACCATTCACACACGCACTCATACACTTTTGGCTGAGGTTAACATACAAGGTGTCACCTGCTACACAGTGAAACATTCACGCACACACAATTTATGGTTCAGTATTTTGCCTAAGGATATTTTGACATGCAGACTGACGGAGCTGGGGATTAAATCACATATCTTCGGATAAGCAGACCTGATCCGCACTATCTCCCTATCGCCCTATATATTAAAACATATTCACAAGTAAATCTACATATTGAATAGTTGCTGTCTTCAACAAAAAAAAAATTGATGTGTAGGATTTGCATTTATGATACAAAGCAATTTACAGTAGCAAATTGTTTAAGTTTCTTTTGCCTTAATTGTTTGTTTGCATTGTTTTTATTAGGGTCTATGGAATGCCATATATCTAAATCTACTGCAGATCAGCTGTGTTTTGGAGCACTTGGGGAGCCGATGAATTTTCACCTGCCTACAAATGCAACTAAGATAATGCTGAAAAGAAATAAGAATTTTACTATTTTGAACATCAGCAAAAATAAAGTGACTCAAGATGGGGAATATTTTAGACAAGCTGTATTCATCTCTGATACAATGTTCAAGACGGACGGTGTGACAAAGAAACTCTCTGGATGTTATCTGCTGGAAATGTTCTCCGGTGCTGAATTAAAGCACACAGTCAACCTACATCTAAAAATACAAGGTAGGACTAAAACTTAAAAATTAAGAAATGTGGAAATGCTATCTATCTAAAAGATTTAAGAGACTGACATTAAGAGAGACTGATGGGAATTAGATAAAGTAGTTAGATATTTAGTTATTCTATCAAATCTTATTGACACACCGAAGTGTGTTACCTTGGTGCAAAAGTTTTATGTTGAATACTAACACGCAATGCCGTACATTTTGATAAGTTACATCTTTATAAATCTATCCATTATCACATTTTTAACCGTGTAGTGCAAGTGGTTAGTTGCCATTTTTGAATACACACAATACTCCTTTGTCTTCCAGCTCCAGTGTCAAAGCCAGCTGTGTCTCAGATCTGTTTGTCACCTGAACAGATGAACATCAGCTGCTCCTCTGAGGGAGATGGAGTAGAGTTCATTTTGACTTTGGACGGTTATTCACTGACACAAACTAGAGGCCACAGGCGATCCCTGAGCGGCTCGACGGCAGTCACACAGTCACCGACTGGGATAACAGCTGAACAAGATGAAACAATTGTTTCAAATGTTAACATCAGCTTACATGGTCAACTGATTGGAAACTTGAAGTGTAATGTTAGAAATAATATTAGCGATGAAGAGACAGTAATCTCCCTTACAAGCTGTAAAGGTAGTGTATTTCAAGACATGATTCAATTCCATTTGTGTTTTCTTTATTCATTTGATTGATATTTTCTCCTCATTGCAATTTCATGATTTTGATAATTTATTAATGGGTTGTCCTTTACACTTTTGTTTTATCTATTAGTCAATAGCAAATAGCTCAGATGGAAGACAAGAATGAATCAGACATATTTAAAAAGGTTTTTGGTAGTCCTCACAGTTACAAATCTGCATTAATTCAACATTAAATTTGGGTTAATATTTATTTTTGTTTGCCAGATTCCGTTTGTCACTTCCATGCTGTCACTGTGGCTTTGATAGCAGGTGCTGCTCTCCTTCTGGCTACTCTGCCTCTGGCTGTGTTTCTTGGAATAAAACATTGTCGTCAGGAAAGATCCACAACTGTTAATGAAGGTAAGAGACAGGTGTTCTCCCATGTTTCTGAATTTGTCTACATTAGGTCACCTAAATTTTAAAACACAGTTTCCACATAACAGTGTCCATGTTGGCATTTCTGAGTTACCTTTGTAGTGGCCAGAGAAAATATGCATTTTCAAAAATGTCCATGTGTAGACGAGGTCTTACATCACTTATTTCAAAAGCTCTATTTACCCTGTAAACACCAAAATACCAGGCTGACGTGTTAAGACTTACATTCTCTGGTGGTCATTTTAGAGTTAAAAACTCAGTTTTGCCAGAATAAAAATGCTAGTTTAGTTTGTATAGTGGGCAGAAACTGGGAGAACAGGTAGTGTTTATACATTTAATCAGTTAAATGTGGACAGACTCTCCGTCTTCCTTCCGTCACCATAGGAACTATACTGCCCTTTCAGCACATTTTAGCCAAAATGAATACTTGACATTTTTTAAATCATTCAGCACAACAATAACATCCTATAATATTGATATGTGTTGGACTACCTACTTCTTTCAGGAAACACTGAAGATGAAGTTATCTACTCAGATGTTAAAGTGTAGAACACAAGGAAAACCAGATCCAACAAGAATAAAGATTCAGCTGAATTTTCTCTCACGGTCTCACCCTAAAAACCCTGTGAAATCATTGACTTCAGTAATTCAAACAGTTATGAAAAGAGAAACAATTTCCAAGGTAGCATCCATATCTTTCACTATGCAGTAAGTAAACATGAACAGCGTGATGTACGTTAGGAGACCTACAGCAGTAAGAAGTCGTGTGACATTATTTAACGTATCTACAGTATATTGGACGATAGACTATACCAAAAACAGTGCTTCTTACTACTACTTCATTACTAAGCTACCATTTAAAAGGTTTTAAAGGTTTGTTATGGTTGCCTTTATGTACTCTTTGCTTAAATTTAACAATGCTTTTGTGTATTTTCTATTTTCAAAAATGCGCTTTGTAACTTTTTAGCATCTTGAGTTTTTATTTTTAATTAACATAAGTATAAATATATCTTTTAATCTAATCTTTAAGATAAAATAATTTTAATTTGCATACCATATGTCATCATATATTTCACCATAAAAAATAATGCTAATTTTTTTTCTAAGCATTTATGAATTTATGTGAGTACTTTAATTGTCATGACATTTAAAAAAAAAAGATGTATTTTTGAAATAAATAAATATGGATACTACATTTTTTTCATGGTTTCCCTGATTTGAGTCTTTTATTTTACATTGGACTTTATTGTTGCATATGCTAATTAGTGATCCGACAATAAAAACCTTAAGCTGGCAGTTGCATCTGTTTTATGAAGTGAAATGGTATATTAGTGTGTACTTCAGCTTCCACCATGTGACATTTTTCTGCTATATGGTATCTGGGTGGGTATAATTAACAGAGACATTTATCAAATCCACATTTGACTGGATCAGTGACGAGTGGCCACGGCTTAGTGAATATGAGACAATACAGAGCTGTAGAGGACAGATGTCCTCTCCCCACACCTCCCTCTCTCATGTTGTTAGACCAGGAGAAACAGGATGAGAAAAAAAAATATTAGACCAAATCATTTTTTTAGCACGAGATACAGACAATCAGCTTTAGCTTTGGTATTGTTCTTGATGTAATCCTATAAAATAAACCTGCTGCAGCACAGTTTATCCATACAGCATGAGTTAGCTAGTCTGGAGAAAACCAGAAAGCCTGAGTAAAACCCAGAGGCAACTAACACACTAACCTTGCTTTGTGATACAAGCACAAGATTTGCTTTACTCTGAACAATTATGACAATCTGTGTTTACAGCAGAGGTGAGCCGAGTCTCTTCTGTGAGACATATCAAGAATGAAACTAATTTATTGTTCAAACTAAATAGTTCAAACAGTAAATGAAAGCTCATGGCACACTTGACAGAGTCATGCATCGAGCATCAAGTCACAGCTTGAAAAGGTAACTCAAAAAAAAAGGTAAACTCAAACCCAGTTTCACTGAACTGCTCAAGTCAAGTGAGAAACCACCACAACTACATGAAGTATCACAGAAGTCAAGGTGAAAGTGCTCGCTGTATTTTGCATTCAAAGAATGGCACATAGTAAATCCACGAGTAAAATCTACACTTACGAAATCTATTTTCTCTGTCCTATAGTAACCAAAAATTGAATTAATGACAAAGATATATTCCCCTGGACCACAGTCAGCTTTTACTTATGACCACAGAGAGAGACAAAGTGAGAGAGAGGCAACTTTTTTTGGTACCTCTTTCCTGGAAGCGATAGTACACTGTATACTCTATAAATAGTAGATAAAAAAACAAACAAACAAAATGTGATGGTGGAAATTGTTCACAGACAATGCGTAGCTGACAGTAACCACTTCCTTGACTTTCATGACACTAAACATCAAGAAGACACAGCAGTCTGACAGACAAATTCAGAGGTCACAGTCCCGAAGAAGACAAAAAGTTTCAATGTGGCAGTTATAAATGTGAATATTACAGTTTTAAAGTGATCAAAAAAACTTGAATTTGCATAATTTTTTATAGCTTTTAGAGAGCTATGATTTGTAATTTAAATATGGAGATGGTAAATCAATGTATAAGCTATATTGTCTTTCCAATAAAGTCTTATCTCACTTTGTCCAGATTTAATGTTTATTAAGATGTTTTTTAAAACATGATGTCAATCTACGCAATCATCAAGAGTTCTGGCAAAATGGTGAACATTAAACCTGCATACTAAACTGTGAACTACAGAATGGCGTAGAGATCAAAACTCAAACAAAACTCAAGCATAAAGGACGCTACATTACTGATGTTACAAGTCAGTTAAAAGAGTGCACAAACAAAATGACAAAAAGACTAAATGAGTCCAAAACTGTGAATCCGTATACACTGAATAGCTGTGGTAAAATTTCCTCTACAAACTTTTTAGGACCAATTAGCAAGTGACCTTACACAAGCAATACGTGAAACAGTTTTATTTCTTCATGAAGCATTAAATTATGCAATGAAGCTTACTGTATGTATGTATGTATTTAACTTTCACAGAGTTGTGTTTCTTTTGTGTTTTACCATGCAAACTAAGGCCAAATATAATGTGGGAAAATACAGCCAACTGTTTTATTGAAGGTGACCATATAACCTGAATAGGAGGTTGAAAGTGTTTTGCTTTAAATGACTTTGGTTCATCACTTGAAATGAAAGGCTTCGTTCCTACCACTTCGATCAAATAATGGTAGCTTCCTAACCTCACGCGCTTCAATAAATTGCAGAACGTATGGCCTGTAATAATTGCAGCAAAGGGGTACTGTACACAAAAAGAACATTAAGACTTGTATCAATTGACAGACTGTTTCTTATCTTGACCACATGGAGGCAACAACGTGCTGCAAAACACTGCTGCCATGACAGACCTTGTCGTTCTCATTTTTCTGATTTCTATCTTTGGTGGAATGATTGCATGATCCCCAAAACATTTGGACAAACTGTGCAAACATTTGCTCGGATTTGTTTTTTTAAAGCTCACTGGACAAACTTAGATATGAATTGTGGCAACATGCAAACAACACTGACTCTCTCTAAAACAACTAAAGCAAAAGAAGAATGTTCAAACCGGTATGCGGATTATGCGGAGGGTTAAAGTGGCTTCGACAGCATTCAAAGTTAAATGTGCTGTGATTAAATTACTGATCAAGTATTGTATAAATGTGTGTGTAAATTTCTGCAATAAGACAGCACAGAGGTGTGTTGTATTGTTCAGCCTAGTCCTAATATGTGTTCTATGTTTAGAAAGCCTCTTGTAGAAATAATTTTGATTAAACATTTGGGTAGAAACATAATCCTTTTTTGACATTTTTTCAATTATTCTGAGAACATATTTATGTTATAAATATTTATATTACAATTCATCATATTGCCACTTCAGAGGGCTTGTCTCTCACAGTCCAATTGTGAAGTTAACAAACTGCTGTTTACTGTCTCTAATAATGGAAAGTCTCTCCTCACCTGAAACAAGCCCTTTTAGTAGCTTAAACTCTAACCAGACCTCAACCTTCAGTCTTGTGATTTTTCTTTTGATATTTATATTAGCCGTTTTAGACAGTGACAAACAACTTACAGTGTATCTGTCATTAAAGGGCAATTTTTAGCACTTCCACAGAGTTAGTACTTCTAACTCCACATGTACTTTTGAATATTACTAACCTCTATCATTCAGCTGCTTTGTCTGCTTGTAGGTTAATAACTGAACTACCTGTCCTGCCTGTTGCTCTGCATGGGATATATGCCCTGCTGTTGCCTGCTGCACGTTTATCAATACACTTACTTGCTCTATGAATCCCCTCTCTGGCATTGGACTTGTGGATTCCCATGTTGCCTCCTTGACCTCCTTCTCTAGTATTTTAGTGACCTGTAAGAGAAAAAAAGAATTAGAGTTGAAAATGTGCTTGTAAATCACTGTAGCAGGATGAGTTTTGACTTAACATATTATAGTACTATCTAAAATGGCTCTGTGATTATGGTATGCTTTGACCTACTAATGGGAGAAAGCTGGAAACAGATCCTACTCTGAGGTTACCTGAAGAATAAAACATGTTTAAGTATTGGCCACTAGAGGGAGCCAAATGAATGGCTTATGTCATAAAAAAATTACATTTTTCTTTTCTTAAACTCCATTAATAAGATTAACAATTCATTGATAACTGAACACTTTCCTCTCTTTCATGGTATCATTTATTTGATCCAGTTTTCAAATTTCCTTTTTACTCCAGATTTTCTTATTTGCACACCTCTCCCTATATACTCTACATGGAAGTGTGCTGACATTCAGAGGATAACCTGAGCCAGAGTCTTCCAGGTGTCTTTAGGTATCTGCTTAAATCTAATTTTAACGGATCAGATCAGTTGTGTTTTAAGGTTTTCAGAACAAGTTTCTTGCATCACTTTCTTGGTCTGCTTTCTTTATCATACAACAATGACATGTCATCAAACCACTTAGTCATCGCTAGAATAAACAACTTACCACAATTGCACTGTGAAGAAATCCCTGATTCCTTCAGCTTCATGGAGGAAAGTGTCTGTCACTCTTTGGGTAGATGGAGTAACTGAGGAAGAGAGAGGGAGAGGACGAGGAAGGTTTACCAGGGTTTAATGGGTTAGGACTGTTAACTCTGAGTGTGGTTCCCTGTAAAAACTACTCACTCTCACATCATTAATTACTCTCCACTATAAATACACTGTAGTGCAAACCACATCCTTCTACTCCGCTGGAACAGCTATACTCCTCTGGAGCACAGGAGTCGATTGGGAGGCTAAAAAAGACTGCAGAGTATATGTTGAGCCCGCAGTCTCTTTCACTTCATTATTGACATGCTCTCTTTTGAAGTGTCACTCCAAATCTGCTTTTTAATGCCTTACTTTTAATTGCAATTACACACACAAAATGTGGGCTGCCCTTTTATAAACTTGTATTACATCATCCATCAATCCTTATATATGGAGTTACCTTATGAGTGTCCTTCAGGTTCAGTGTGTAGGATTTAAGGGGGATATTGACAGAAATGGAATATAAATAATAATAATAATAATAATAATAATGGTTGCGTTTTTGTTATCTTAGAATGAGCCATTTATATCAAGATTCTCGTCCAAGGATATCGTCATGTTTCTACAGAAGCCAAGATGAGAAAAAACAAACAGTGGCTCTAGATATGGCTATACACGTTTTTGTGCCAGCCACCGTACTTTAGCAATACAAGTGGTGGAGGAAAAAAAAGATTTTTTAATGTGAAACTGCTTTATTTGGTGTTTTTACCAGTTTAAGTCATTGGGTACATTTGTTTTGGAGGGGAAGAGACCTCTGCCAATATTTCTGCTCCTGATAAAAACTTCATGAACGTCTAGATCAGATATACGCATATCAAATACCGTATTAAATTATCAGAGAAAAAAAGTAGGCACATATTATCAGGTGCTAAACAAGGGGCCACTTGCCAAACACGTTGGAGAAACACTAAATTTTAACATTAAACTACTTAATCTAGTTTTTTTTTTAACCTGTTTTAATCACCTAGTCTGTTTGTATTCGAAGGAATAGACGTCTGCAGATAATCTCTGTAAAATCTTGGACACTGAAGAAATTTTAACCAAAAGTTTTCAGTGATGCAAATCACTAAATCCCTCTAAATCTTACTCAGTGTTCATATATTTGAAAAGGGTTTGTTGCTAATCTATTAAAGTTCTTGTAATAATAAAATACTGACAAAACAACAACAGATATTTGATTTTCATTCACACCACCTTACATCCCATCATCTCTCTCAGTCTCAGTATCTCAGATATCAAGGGTTTGCTGTCAAATCTGCAGTCGCGTGTTTCCAAAGGGAGATTCCCGTTGCATACTGCAATCTTCAGTCATCTGTCTTTCCATAAGCATCATACTACAAAAACCACAGCCACAGCATTCGAAGCTAACTTTACACTTAGGTCATATGGAATAACACTTTCCCTTTCCCTACGCTATATCCCTTCCACCCGCCCTTTCTACCCCTCTGTGTTTTTATGGGGTGACTGACTGCAGGAGAAAGTAGGAGGGCTTCCCCCTCTGCCTGACACCCCTGCTTTGAGAACATGTGGCCTGGGAATAATTGGGTTACAACTCCAGCAGTCCAATGACTTGGCCTTGATTTGGAGAATGACTCCATTTACTTTTGTCTGACTGCCTGCTGCTTCCACAGCTGCAGCTTTTATCCTCCATTCAGGCTCAGGATTTTACTGTATAGGCCTGGCAGGCAGCCAGATGAGAGAGTGGAACACAATCCAAGCATTAATATACTAACCCACATTCAGTGAGCAAGAAAAAAAAGTACAATACCTTTTCTTATAGTAAGATATACCACTTAATAATTTGTGTCAAGGTAAAATAGCATAAATCTCTGGAAAGAAATCAAATTATTTAACCAAAATACATTCAAAATACATTACTTTAGGAGATGTTTTCACTTTGGCATCTGTTGGAAACAGGCCATATCATGTGCCTCATTTCCAAAATGTAAACTAAACATTCCACACATGTAGAAAGTCAATACTTTGACAGTTGAGATGACGCTGTTGTATGGCAACATTTTGCAAGCTTGTGCAACTACTGTATATACAGTATTATAAACTGTGTGCTGTGTATATGCAGGAGCACTTGGAGGACAAGTTTTTCAAACTTATATGAAAATGCAGTTGTGGCATATTTATGCACGTGGCTGCTAAGTTCCTCCATGTTGTGAGCACAACCTGTATTATTAGGCATACTGCAACACTACTGCATCACTACTGCAACACTACTGCATCACTACTGCAACACTACTGCAACACTACAAATGGCTGGTTTGACATTATAACCATGACATTATTACATCATTTTCTGAGCAGTTGCTCAGCGGCCGGTGTCTTCCTCTATGACTCATTTTTTAACACGTTGACTTATCGTTGCACAGGTGTGTACAATAGCACTAATAATGGTCTGTTTACCAATGAATCCTGCACAACAGCTACCTGGATTGCAAACTTAATCATGTAATTTATTACACCTGCGCTTTCTCTGCTAAACTGAATTTATCAATTCACAAAACGCTTGGATTTTCCGATAAATTTTCGCCATTTTAAGTTACGTTATGTTCTTTTTTTCAGTAGCTAACTTTGCATTCGCTAAATCAGAAGCCCAGCTTTTGAAAACACAGGCCTTCAGGGCCTACGGCCGGGGCGGCCTCCGAAGCCCAGCCGCGGGAGCCCTTTCCTGGGTGGAGCAGGGACTTCATCCCTTCGCTTGGGGTACCAGGGGCCCGAAGCCGAAATAGGGTTTTCCCCTAAATTTATGTTAGTAAAACATATGTTATTAGTTTTAACAGCAGGACTAAGAAGCGAATTTCAAATTCAGACACATAACAGTTAAACCTACTATCGGTCAATATTACTCCGACATGTCTTACCCTCTTAGATTGGGAGTGAGGACGGAGCATATTCCTTCGAGTAACTCCACAATTCAATATTTGGTTGAACATGTTTTGTCTTCTTAGCTGGCCGCCATGCCACCCTTACATCCTGGATTCACTGCAGGAAGTCGCGAGGACAATAACATCCGGCCTGCTTCAGGTGTGTCGCGTGCCAGGGGCGGAGAAATGATTATGGGGTGGTGAGGGGGGGCGGCATCAAAACCGAAACGTTTGCCCTTTCTGACAGGAATCGTTTTATTTTTACCCAAATCTAACCAAAAGGCAAACTTCTCCCAACAGCCATGGAGACATGGGTTCTGCAGGAATATAGCTGAATTAATCACAAATAAAATGATATAATAATAATCACATAGGTCTATATAAAACCCCTACATTGATATATTTTACCACAAAACCTCTGGCTACATTATTGTTGCACAAGTAAGCACTGAACAAAAATACCAAAGGTAGATTAGAAATCATAAAGTTGATTTAATTCCCAATCTTCAGTGTTTTTACATTAAAGAAGAAGAAAATTCCATTAAATAAGCCAGCATCACTTAGTCTGACATGTTGATGCAGTTTTGTTGTTTTTTGTTTTGTTTTTTAAATAATGTAAGATATAGCTATAACTTAACCTAAAATGTGGCCCTAACAGGTCTTTAAATTATCCATATTATGATATTTTTACAGATTTAAAAAATAATTTGACAGTCCCAATATATAACTTAGCCCAACATGATTAACGATACGTACTGTGTAGATTCGGCCCAGCTTTAATCTATAAGGCGAACGCTTTTGAGCTTGAATTTGAAAATGTGTAAAAACAGCAAACTGTTGAGTACCAAGCTTTAAATGACAGCCACAACAGCTACTACCAAACACCTTCAATTTGTTAATTATAATGCCGTCATATTGATAACATTAATGATCACAATTATCCCACAGTTTGCACAGAAATGGCGGAAAGAATAACAGGAAAACATTACGTTTGGATGAGGCACTGGATGGAGAGATTTGAAGAAGAAGGACGGAGTGAGATGATTTGCATCTGAGCTGCGTCTCTGCACTGAAACCTGATGAACTGCATTGTAAAATAATTCTCACTTCTGACTTGTGTCACACACCATCAATTGTTCTGTATGATGATTCTGTAACATTCAAATCTATTGTACTGAACTCATAAAAATGCCTACGCAGAACACACCGGGACAAATGTTCACCAACGGCATATTTTCACACTGCTGTTGAAACAATAGTGGATGCACTGGTTAACCTTCCTTCAGAGATGTTACTTCTCAGGGTCATCCTTGTTGTTTTGTTATCATGGCAACCTCTCAACAGTCCCTGCCTGCTGATTGGCCCATCACACATGAATGACATCACAGGTCAAGGTGCAGCAATTGGTCAGCAGATACCATCGAATTCTTTCTTACTACAATATGCGCTTCAGAAGCCAAGGTTATGGCAAAATGTTTCCTAATGCTGTCAATCTTCCTTATCGGAAACTTCTCCACCAATCAAAATAGACCAAACCTCTCCCAACCCTCCACTGGTTTTCCACTCGGAACACAGTAGCAATTAGTTTCTCCTCAGCTGGAAATAAGATAAAGGAGGGTCAAGGTCTGTGAGCATTGTGGCAACATTATTCATTTTTTGGACTGAGCAACAACCGGCTTCATCCCAGTCAAATTCTCAGGGCCGCTCAGACAATGAAGGCTCTTATCTCCCAACAAAGGCTCCTTGGTGTAAGTAAGTAGGTGAACACCCTGACACGCCCATCTAAGAGGCACTTAAAGGGGGAAATGCCTGTTAGTACAAAACGTAATAAAAAATTAATGATGAAAACAGCCTTGGAGTCATTACTGCCTTTAATGAAATAAACAGAAATTATTCCTGACATTAAACATTAATTAAGTTTGTCAAAAACACTGCTTAAAAATCTAATTTGAAATGTTGCCACAACCAGCCTCAAAGCTTTGCCACCCATTATAACTTTTTACGCTCATTACCCAGCCTGAATCGCAAAATGAATAAAACAGTCAAGTAAGCATTCATGTCAGTGCAGAACACAATAGGTCCAGTGTAGTCTCCGTCCAAAAAGGGAACTACTTTGACGCACAAACAGAACCTGCCGGAAAGTATTGTGTCATTGGGATTTCAGAGAGCCAGTGAATGAATTCATGTCCCAAACGGTCTCGTGGTTCACAACAGGAACAGAGACATTATGTAGCTCAGTAGGCCAAATGGGATAGTCATTTAGACGAGCCCACACAAGTTTGAAAATGCACGCAGAAAAACACATGCACCAAATATATGCATGTTCATGTAAGTAAATAGATGCACGTGCATGCCCAAAAGAAAAACATGCTCAATCACCACACACGCAACCATACACACTTGCCTCTTTTAAGCCCCAGCCACTGAAACCATGGAGATGCCAAGCAAACAAGTGCTGTCATTTGGCAGGCAGGCCTCTCCCTGGCCTTCATCTGTGGGAACTGCTGCACCGAGTTGCTGTGTCAGATGTATGATGGGACACCATAAAAGCTTGGCTCAACCATTAAACTACAGCAAGAGTGGTGAGGTAACTGACGTGGATATGTTTGCCCTACATTTCCTTTATGAGCCGATTTGAAATTAGAACAAATTGCCAACAGTAGCCCACTTGTGTTTTGATTCATAAAACTGTGTGAGCTGTGGTGGAAAGCTCTTTTTTATTTCAGTCTTGAAAAGCCGATAAAGTCAAGAATAGAATTTTAGGATTTTTGGGCTCAAACATTATGATTTTCCTACCATTATAAATATTGGCTGGTGGTGTTACATGGGAATGTCTGGGCTTAGCATTAGCGAAATTTCTGTTGTGTATGGATTTGATTGCGCAAATGCACGCACCAATGCATTTCTTCCAGCAGCCACAGGCTCTAATAGATCAATTTTCAAGCTGTGTTGACCAATTTAAGCCAACAATGTGCTCACTTACATATAATAGCACAGACCAAGATGCTTGGCTGGTGCTAAGGAATAGTAGCATCCATTTCTGGGCTATTTGAAGCATTTTTCTGCCTAATTATGGGCTTCAAGTTGTTGTTTTGATTGTTTGGTCTTAGCTGTGGAAAATGCTCTGCTTTTTCAATCGCCAAACCAGCACAGAGGACTGTTTTAGCTTCCTGTTTGACTTATTTTCTCATAGTTGAGGCTTGACTGGATGATTGAGGAGGAAAAATTAGATATAATATCGATTACACTCTAATTTTCAGTAATTGAACCAATGTCAGTGGCTTTTTGTAAACAGCATGGTCTCTTTATGAGAACTGAGAGCTTCCACAACGGACGTTTTCTGGTTCTTTCAGTGTTTAAAGGGATAATATTGAACATCTGGAGTTGCACATGATTAATTTTAATTTTTGTTTCTTGTTCTCTTTTTTTTGTCTTTTAAATTGTATTTTCATAGTTCACAGTCTTGTCATCATCATGTCTCAGTCCTGACAGAGATGCATGCTGGTAACAGACTCTTGTATGTCATTAGGGTAGAGCGGTATGCTGACAGGTAGCAGAATTAAAGCCATCAGTGCCTCCATTGAGTAGCACCTGCATCATAGACTGTAAAAATAAGACATGAAGTTACCGCAGCGTCACCCATGGGCTTGTGGATTACCATTCTGAAGCCTTGAGTTCAGCATCTTGGCTGTCACCATCTTGGCTTTTTGGAACCAAAGGTGACCATATTTGGGCGACAGGCTGGAGCTGTGGAGGAGCACGTGTGGATCTGACTTCTAAGGGAACAATGGCAGCCACACCCTTAGTTCTGCTCTAGTACAGTTGTCATGAACTGGGAAATCAGCTTTGAGACCAAAACAGATTTTTGTACCAGGCTGTAAACATGTTTATTTCTGCTGTAAAACGAGGCATTTTAACCTGGGGGTTTATGGGGATTGATGTATTCCTTGACCCAGCCTCAGGTGGCCATTCAAGAAACTGCTGTTTTTGGCACTTTGATTTTAGCTTCCGCTTGGCACCAGCTGTTAAACTGAAGCCTCTTTCAGGTCCATTAGTTATCTTGAATAAGTTTATGCCCGTGCATGTGAAAATGCAAAGAGGGTTCCTGTGCTATTGGATGTAAATACATGTTTGTAAATGTATTCGTTACATGAGTGTGTGTGAGAATAAAACACAGTAATATCACTGCTCTGTCATTTGAGTTCATCCTATTCAGATTTTGTCACTCAGATGTTTTGCAACACATCTGCTGGCCTGATCCCAGACTTATGAATTGTCACCTTCTTCTCAGATTTGCTCTCATTCTGTTCTTGCTTTGATGGATGGCACTCTTTTCAGATGATCGAATCCTATATATATCACCTTCCCTTCAGTATTGTTGAGTGGTGTATTTTGCCAGTGAATCACCTTTTGAAGTGAATATGACTTGAGGGAGAAAGACAGTAACACAAGGAGACTTTCTATGCTTTTTCTCCAAAGCATCAATCAACAGCAGAGTGAATCGGTGCATCTGGATCACAGATCCTGCTCCCACTCACTACATTTGCTGCCAAGGATCTGAGTGAGTTTGCACCAGAGTGATGTGCGTATTGTGTAAATATATAAATATGATAATGTCAGTTGTTAGAATGTCTAATTTACTACAGCTGAAGCAATGACACATTGCGCACATACAGTCTTGTGTTGTTTTTTCTTTTTCTTTTTTACAAAAATATCTTTTACAGTCTTTGTCCTTGTGTGATGTTATTTAGTGTTTTCATTTCTTACAAATTATTTCACACAAAGATAAAGAAGATAAAGTTGCATGAACCACTGACCCTATTACTTGTGAACTCTTGTCCCTGCACTTTAGTTAATGCCTAACCTGTTATATTTGTATTTATCTAATCCTTTATCTTAGCCAAGTTTTGACAAGACCCACACTTTGACATCTGAAGTCATTTCTCATCATTGTGAACCCCCTTTTTGCCAGATGTCAACATGCTACTCATCTGTACTTTCAAACAATTTCACCAGAGAAACAAGAGGCAACATTAAAATTAAGTTTCAAGTGTTCTTCCTTGAAGATATTTTTCTTGGTGGGGTGGGATGGCCTCTGAAATAACATTAAGATGAGGTAACATTAAACCTCTGCCTCGACAGTAATCAATATTAATGAAATTCTGTTGGCTGGGTGGCTGCCAGCTCCTCGGGGCAGGGTCTACAATGGCAATTTAATGATAGTTCAAAAAACTGGTTATTGAATCCTAGAGAAAACCTCTGACTTTCTGTCCAAAAGTTACAAACAAAAGTCAAACGGCATTTTCAAATAGGGTTTTGTATTCAGATTAAAACAAAGCACTTTAAAGTTAATTTGATACATTTCTTATTTGACAACCTGTGTGACACAATCCAGGCGTTCACGGTGCTGTGAGTCTCACCTACTTTTTACTCCAAGTAGGTTAATGGAGTCTCCTAGCTGCAAAATTCAATTTAACGTGGTGAACTGGAAGAAGAGCATGAAATCTTCACTCTCAAATGCACATTAATCGGCTTTTAAGCTCCAAGTTTGAGTCATAAGTCTGGATGCGGAGATGAGCTCATGTTTGCCGGTGACATGGCGTAGCTGCATGCTTTCATCCAGGCGGTCTGAAGAAAAAACCCCTGCACATTTGTGGGTGGATCGAACATTATGTCATATTAACACAACTATAATTACACGATCCCTATCATTTACACAGGGGTGGATTACTGTGAACTCAGAGTGTGTGAGCGGATGGTTTTGGTGTTCTCAGCGTACTTCTTTTTAATGGACTGTTCACATCGTGGGTTGTGACTTTTTTTCCTCATGTTTTACAGACTTATTTTGCAAATTGTGAACCCAGCATTGACATGCCATCAGTTTTAAAGTTGATGTAGAGAATATTATAATTCATTCAAAGTCACATTTCTGACCAACTGGGGGGATGTGAGTCCAATATTCACTCTTCTGAGCTCTGTTTTGGGACTCAAATCTTCTATTTTACCAAGGCCATCACTAAAGATAAAACAACCCGCTTCAAAATTATGGGAAGTGACATTTCAAATAAAGTTGGGGTTAAAATAAAAACTGTGATCCCTTAAAATAAAACTCTTAACATGCTGTATTACAAATTTCAAAGATGTAAAGAATAGAAATGTACATAAAAATGTTTTATATTATTCACACTGGCATAGTGGATGTCATACTTGATATCGTCGTTGTTGGCCACCAACCTCGTATCTCCACATTTCACTATTTTCTTTTTTTCATAAATGAATGCTATCGGTCCCCCTCCATGTCTATCAGTTGATTTTACAATTTCCATTGGAACCTTTTAAAAACACAGCATTTTTCCTAATTCCTGAAAAGTAGAAATTTTTGAGACAGAAGGTTTGCGCCCAACAGCAGCGATATGTGATACAAGAGTTACGGCCAGTATTTCAGTGTAGTATTTTGAAGTAACTGCTAGCCTGACCAGATTAGTACCAATCCAATACAGGCAATGTAATGATCAGTTTAATCTTCTGGAGTCGCGTTACAACAACTGACAAAATAAAACCAAATATCCCTTTTAAAGTATAGCTGCCTCTGAAACATGCCCCGCTGAAACCAAACGATGTAGTGCAGCTCATATTTTATGTGGCATTATGTTTTTGTAAAAATGACCACAGTGTTTTATTTGGTCAGAAATCTGTTTTGATTTTGGCTGCATGTTAGCTACAGACACCAGTCCATAACCCAATGGTCCCAGGCCTCTGGCTGCCCTCGTGTGCTGACCTCTCGCTGAAAGCTGTTTATGCCTGCGAGCCTCAGAGGGATACGAAGAAAAAAAATGCTGTGACACTGAGAGATGGCAGTGGAATTGGTCAAAATTGGTTTCATAAAACAGCAATTTTAGAGAGTCTGACCTCTAAGAGTTTGTGAGATTCATACTGTATGGCCAAAGTCAGCAACACAAATAATGCAGGTCGACAGGCCGAACCCGCCTCTCTCTGTCTCTCTGATAGAATTATGACCGTTTGCTCTATACTTAGACTCTCAGACGATTGTATCTCCAGCCCGCTTGCTTCATGAGGTCCAGACTGAGCTGTTTTGGGAAATAAAGCCCCTTTTCACTCACTTAAAGATGTCTGGGAAGGATGAAAGACACAAAGGGGAAATAGAGAGAAATAAAGAGAGAGGGGGAGAGAACTGGCACTTGTATATGCGGTGTTTGTCCTGTAGTGCCAACTGCTGGGGGACTTTTCATACAGTCACTATGGTATCCGCTGAAACGCGTAGCTACTTCGTGTAAGGGTATTGTCAGAGAGAAATAGTATGTAAAGAAAAATGTTTAGGAATGTGTGTGCTTTCAAACACTCAAAAGAGTGTTTAAAAGTGCAGACAGGAAGAAATGAAAAGAAGAAAATATAAAAGAGAATGTCCAATGGTTGGGATGACTGAGAAAAGAGGAAGAAAAACAAGGAGACAGAAAAAAGACAAGATTAGTTTAAAGTTGATGACATCTGTTTAGATTTCACTGTTTTGCTTGGCTTGCTGTGGTTTGTCCAATTAACATTTCTCTGTCTCCTGTCCCTTTCTCTCTAAATGTCTCTAATTTCTTTTTCTTAAGTGTTTTAATTTGAGGTACTGTTAAAGGTTCAACTCCCCAGCATACCTTTAGTGCAGTGGTTGACATTGTTTAACGTTTTAGTTGCGAAATTGTTCAGAAAATAGGTCATGAAAAAGAGCAGCTTCTGGCAAATCACTGTTTAGGTAACTATTGTTAGTAGAAAGTTATTTATTATTTTATTAATTTCAAGAATTAAATGATAGAAACAAAGATGAAATAGAAATAAATTGAAAGGGTAATTCTGCTATTTAATCAAAATAAAATTGGCAAAATTGGCAAAGAGTCCTCTAAGGGAAATGTGTGTAGAATTTAGTGGCATAACAGCAATGACTGCAGATTGCAATGAGCTAAAACTTCTCTTATGTGCCAAGCATAAACGTCTGGTTATGATCATTCAGAAAGTTTTGCAAGAGCCAATAAATATGAAGTCTCTTCCTCTCCAAAACAAAAGAACCCAGTGATATACACTGGTAAAAACACTAAATAAAAGCAATTATTTGTTAAAAAAAAAAAAAAAAATCAATGTTTTGTGGTGACCTCTCGGTCACAAGGTAGAGTGTGTGCTCTATGTAGGCAAAGTACTTTGCAGCAGCTCAGGTTTGACTCCAACCTGTGGCCCTTTGCTGTGTGTCTTCCCCATTCTCTATCACTCCGCCTTTCTGTCAGTCTCTCTGTCAGCTAGTCGGTGATACAGGCAAAAAAAATAATCTTTCAAAAAATGTTTTTCCAATGCTGCTTGTCACAGATGGGCTGCTAACTACAAATGTTAGTGCTAAAATGTTAAATCAGGAGAAGAAGAACAGCCCTACAATGAGCCAGTGTTTGATTTGTCCATTCTGGGCCACTATAGAAATATGGTAATGCAATGTGGCCGGCTCTGTGGATAAGGACCTTCTTCCTATGGGGATATAAACATCTCATTCTAAGGTGACAAAAACACAAGAATACTTATTTTCAGGTAGTAACACACAAAAGAAAAAGTACTTCTTATAATATATTCAATTTCTGCCAATAATTCCCCCTAAATCCTACATTCTGGACCTTTAAGAAAGATGTATTATTGTAATGTAGTTTATATAAAAATTCATCCATTGCCCCGATCCGTCATCGCTTCAGTTCCATTTACCTCATCCAGAGCCAGGTTTTAGTGAGAGCAGACATGTCTCTTAAACATACGCCATCTGTTTGCTTTTTACATCCAAATTTATTTCGACAGACTTGAGAGGGCAGAGATTTGTTGCATATGTTTGAAAACCAACAGATACTATAGCAAGCTCTCTTTCGTGAGTGGATGGTGGCCACTTGAACCTTTTTAGAACAAACAAAAGACCTCAGAGGAAATTCTTTCACTGTGTTACATGGAATGTATATTCTGTACATCTTTAACAAATTCATCATAATGAAATATTGACGGTAAAACTAAACTTCTACTTTTTTGTGCATCTTTAGCAATAAGGATTCTGTCACAGTCTGACCCAACTGGCACAAACTTTGAAACAAGAGTGGCATGTTATTGACACAATTTCCAAGCTCATTATATTTCATCTCAGCATAACGGGCTTGCCACTTGTACTTTGTTCAAGTGAATCTGTTTACTATTTAAGTTAAGGGCGAGGCAGGGAACTTGAAATAAAAACAAGTAAATTTACTGCTGGAAACTGTCTGACATGGTCAAATTTATTGTGTCAGGTAGATCCCTGGTTGTCTTCTTCACATTATCTTTTTTGGAATAAATACATTTCTTTGCATGTTGAACTGATTTTGCGCACTTTCCAAAAGCCCTGACGACAGTGAACCCCTCAATGTAGCAGCATGGGTGCCATTTTTTTTCCAACATCCTATTCGGGACCACCATCGTGAATTTATTGCTCCTCTGAGAGCTGAACATCTCTGAGGTCATCCTGTGGGTGTCTCAAGATCAGTGACTGTCTCTTTCTAAATCCCCTTTTAATGAGAATCAAAGCAAAGCTCTATCAAAGCTTCATCCCTTCATAGGGCCAAAGAAAACATCAGGAGGATAAAGGGGCTTCCAGAGATGTACACAAAAAATCCCTATAAACAAACCACACGGGGACTGTATATACACAAACTGTGCACCTTTTATCCTTGTGTGTAGACTTTGTCAGCATTGGAGAAATACAAGAATACACACACATGTGCATCTATAAGTAAAGACAAAACATAACCTCGTCAGACTTAAGTCCATAACAGTTCTGCCAATTTATGATTCAAAGAACCTAGAGTCATTTTTCCATATAAGTCTCTCTTGCAGTCTACCCACACAGGACTTAGTAACATTTCCACAAGATTTTCTACTTGATCCATAATGTGAGTAAAAGCAGCCACATTCCATTAACCTTATGCAGTTGTTAAATGTGACAGTTTTGAATATAGTGTGCGAGAGAGCATGGGAGACATGGGAGATATCACTCTGAATGTGATTCAAGCACACTGTATTTGTGAAATAGCTGTTAAAATATAATATATAAAAATATACTGTTAATATATAAAAAGTCCTTAACTGTAAAGTACAATTTCAAAATCATTGATTCTTTTTAAACTTTTTTTTTTATTATTTTGTTGATCTCCACAGTTTTGTACATAAATAAAACTAACTTTGGCATCATTTTTTCCAACTGGGGCTCAAAAACGTAATGTTATTTCTTGCTGTTAGATTGGTTCAAACAAAGTGGATCTGGGGATTTAAGTGTCGACCTGCTGGTAATTAATAGTGTTCATGTTGGGGGGGGCTTTTACCTTTATTTTACCTTTATTATGACATGCAGCAAAGGCCAGTATTGGAATTGAACATGAGGTCGCTGCAGCAAGGACATGTAAACTACATGCACAGTAACTTCTTATAACATGTGATATCATCAAAACAAAATTACTGCTTCAGTTACACCACATACATTAGAATGCAACTTGGTTACAAAACTGTGAGCCCTGTAGTATACACGAAATTACCAGTGTTATTATGAAGCTAAACAAGACGATTATTTCCAGACATTTCCATCATCAACCAAATGCTCCACATTAAACCCTCTGAGGACCTTTACTGTAATAAATTAAGGTTTCGTGTGTTGCTTATATAGTTCTTATAGGTCTTTTGAGTTATGGTACATGTCTTAAATTTACATCTGGGGAGGAATGGCTAGAATGCTGCTCTGCTGTGTGTAAAGTCTCTGATACCAAGGTATGGCCGGCACTCGTCCAGAAAGACTCTACAAATCATGACTGTCACAGACAACAGGTTGGTACCGTATGGCCCCATAGATAGGAGAGAACAGTATGCTCCATAAAGACAAGAAGTGCACATATAAAACAGTAAAAAACAGAGAGATCAGGAATGGTTGTTGGTTTAAGACTAAGGAGGTAAAGCATTATTATAGTTTTTTCAATTTAAATTTGCAGGCAGGTTACATAAAAATAGTTGTCTAGAAAGTGAGTGGGAAAAAAGACAAGAAAGGTGAAATAAATTAAGTGGTATTGAATGGTATTGGTATTGATGAGAATGAGAAATGGCAACTTGGTGCGAGCAAATCCCACATCCCAATTGTACATCAGCAGAAAGAGCTGCGAGACATCAAGTGCTGGAGCAGCTTTTATAGCGTCAGCACACTAATAAAAGAGACTGCAGAATTAACACTCAAATAAGCAGAAAGCCAGTGCTTTCACTTTTGCCCCAAATGCTTTTAAGTGGAGATGAGTTAAAGCAGAACTACTTGTAAAACCTGCAAAAATATAAAGTTAAATCAGATAATTCTGACTTTTGTAAGTCTTTATTTTACTAGGATTCCTTATCTATTTTTGCACTATATAACACTATTGAGTCGAATCTCAAGTGTCTACAAACATTGTTTTCTTTAATTGCAGGCCTGGTGCCAGTGATGTTTATTCATACTCGTATTTGTTGTGATCTTTTCCCTGATCAAAAAACATTTGCATATGTGTGCAAGCTGCAACCTTCAGGGGTGAAAAATGAAGCCAACATAAAGGTGCCAAAAACTGCAGTTCTTTGACTGGCCACTTGAGGCTGGCCTTTTTTTTTAATATAACACACCCATTTACATTTTATTAGGGCTTAAAATAACACATAATTAAGAGAAAGGCCACTTTAAACAACAGACTCATAAGCTTTGGTGCTTGGCGTCACCACACAGCCTATGAGTCAGACCCCTCGCTCCTCCAAAGCTCCAATCTCTCATCGAAATTCGGTCATCTCTGGCTCCAAAAATCCAAGATGGCAACTGCCAAAATGCCAAACTCGTGGCTTCAAACATGAGGCCGCAAACCATTGGGTGATGTCATGGTAGCTACTGAAATAATCTTTTGCCGAAATAATGTTAATTTATTCACTTCTCCATTCAGGCCAATGTGATTCATTTGAACCCGATTAGCTTGGCCGCTGGATTTGAAACTCCTCGGTCAGTGCTGGGCTGAATGTGATGCACACTGCCCATAGTCGCTGCAGTCTGCAGAGCTCTGTTTCTGAGCAACTTGAAGTGTTTATCTTTAAAGTGGACTGGATGTTTATAGATGTGAGAGAAGCAGAATTCTTTCCATACGGCAAAATATCGCTCTCTTTCCCTCTGTATCTCTCATTGCCTCTGTTTTGCTTAAACTTCACTGTGTGGGTCTGTTGAGTGAAATTCTTCCACAGCGATTTCTAGGTCACATTATATTAACTTTGCAAACCGTAAAGAAGGAATGCACACCACCATTTCTTATGAGCAAGATGTTAAAGAAACTCCTTGCAGTAAACCAAACCCTGACCGCATGAGTAATTTTACTTTTTAATGTTGATTCAGTGGAATACTGCTTAAAGACAACAATTAAGATGAACATATCATAGATAAATGCACACATTCAGGTCTAAGATTTTCTAAAAGCCTCACATGGATTGTCTAACCACTGTGCATCACGTTCAATTTGGGACTGACAGCACAATGCAAGTGTTATGCACATGGGAAACATTAGCAAATGTGAGTAATGCTGATTACACAAAACACTTCAGAGGAGAAACTGTCTGCACAGACACCACCACTATTTACTTCTCCCTCTCTCGCCTTTTTTTGTGAAGGCCCTGTCTACAGTATTTCTCTCAGCATGATCTCTCTCATAGCTCTTTTAAAATCTGCAGACATTCACCACAGTTGTTGAATGAGTTATTACAGAAGGTGCAAAGTCTTTTAATGGGGTATGAGGTGGCCTCTCTTGCCTCCTGGTTTTGATTACAAAAATTCCCTTGAGTCTGTGCCATGTCCTGCAACTGCATGCACCACACTTTTGACACTCTGCTGTGGTGCTGATGCACATACAGCAATGTGAAAAACCACAAACGTGATGAAATTCAACACGTTTACAGTGCCATAAAGCATCACGACAAAGTGTAAGAATACTTACACACTACAGAGTTGGCCCACTTCCCAGACAGGCATTAAGCCCACTGCTTGGTAAAGTGCCGTTCTGGAAAACATAAACTTAAATTGGCTTTTTCTGATACGGCTTGAAATAGTATCTTACTCAACCTAGCCTTATATAAATGAATTAGTGCTCCTAAAGAATGATTTGAGTTACAACAGGACTAAATGAAGGCTTAATTGAACCTCCCACAATGCAAGTTTTACTTGAGATCAAGACCTACAAGGATTGGACAAGTAAAAAGCAAACCATTTAATAATTCAGATTAAAAGTGGTTTGCATGACTGTTTTCGTGAAAAAAGAAAATCTATGGATAGATCTATCTATAGACACCTTTTTTCTCTGAGTCCTGACATTTTTTGGTGTTCTGTTTGTAAACAGTCCCTTAAAGGTCCAGTGTGTCGGACTTAGGGAAATATATTGGCAGAAATGGGATATAATACGTATGTTTTCTTTGCGTTTTCACATTGGCCATCGTAGTTAGCTGCACCAGTGGTACGAGGCAAACAGCATCAGAAAATAGATTTTGAAAATTAAACTCCTTTATTCAGTGTTTTTACCCATTTAAATCACCTGGTTTGTTTGTATTGAAGGACAAGAGACTTCTGGGAATAATGCGGCTTCCAGTAAAAACCTCCTGGATGTCTGTGTCTTAAGTTATCAGAGAAAAAACGTGAGCACATGCCAGCAGATGCTGGGTTAGTGTCCCGTCTGCGATGAGCCGAACAGCATTGAGGAAACAGTGATTTAAAACATGAATCTGCTTTAATTTGTGTTTTCATGGGTTTTTATTCACCTTGTGCGTTTGTTTTGGAGAGGAGGGGGCCTCTGTGGATAATTTGGCTCCCTGTTAAAACCTCCTGAACAACAACCTCCAGAATTCGCAAGAGACTTCAAGTTTCAGCTGGTTGCAATCTGCAGTCCCCATCATTAGATGCCACTAAATCCTACACACTGCTCCTTTAATTCCCTTAACTTTTCGGATTTGACTTGTCTAATTCAATAACGTCTTGGGCTTTTTACGATGCTATCCAGATTTTCTGGGCGTCATTAGCCGAGCGCTGTCTGCACATACTCCAACAAATGAGGATTAAAATACATGGTTGAAATCAGTCTAATTGAACTCAGTCCGGACTCCACAATCAAGAAGTTACTGCTCTTAGAACAACGTGTTTCAGATGTGTTTCAGGAAGTCACTTTTAAAACAAGGATTAGGCTGACTCCTGGTTTAGTTTATACTTTATACAAAAACAGGTCCCATTAGTTGTAGTTTAATGATAAGAGACAGACCTTGTGTGTATTACCTCACACCCTGAATTTTGAGAGAGCGAGTTGGGTGCGGATCTCAAGTTAAAACACACTTGTTCTCATTGGCAGTAAAGTTGTATGAGACGCAACACTATGAACACACAAGACCAGGTTTTGTGTCCGGACAATTTTATGCTCAGTCTTAAGGCCACTGTTAAGTGGATGTCTGAGGATTTAGGTTGCATGACACACATATTGCAGCCTGGTGGTTTTACGGTGGAATATAATGGAGAAACTGCCATATCAAAACAAATTCAATCCCTTGTGTTTTGTAGCTCTTGAAATCCAGCAGTTAAGAACAGTGAAGGATGAGAACGATCATGTCATGGTAATGCACTTCTCATTTTATTTAGATCCTAGAAAAAAAGAAGCTCCAGAAACAAACAAAAACAACGTGTTGGTAGAACAATAAGTTAAACACAAGTAGAAGATTTGTGTCGAAGCAATCATTTAAAGACACAGGGTATGCAAAGGCACGTGAATGACATGTTACGCTCAGTATATTAAAGCAATCACGATAAAACAAATATGTACAATACCAAAGAAATGTGGTAGCAATATAATTTTCACAAAATTTACAAGATAACTAGTATAGATGGCATACCAGCAGCTACTTATCACTGTTGATATCTAGAAAAAAAGAGCAATGCTAAATTCATTTTCTCATTTCAAATAAAAAATTAGTTTTGTTAGAAACATTTCTAAAATTAAGAATACGATCACTCTTCTCCACACAGTTTACTTCACTATTCATGATAAGCAAAGACTGATGGCCACATATTGCAGTCATAATGACTCACTTCTTTCCTCTTGAAGAAAGAATTTGTGTCAAGAAGAGAAAATGCATGCTGTGCTGTCATTTCTCTTTCTCATCTCCCTCCCTTTGTGTTCCCCCTCTCTCTGAGGAAATGTAGAAGTATATTTTATTTGCCTCTTAGACTTGGCTGTGAGCAGAAAGTTCACAGGAAGGGAATACTAGTACGCATCCTTCCAACTTCTGTCTTTTTCCCTCTTCTGAAGAGCAACTGTAATGTATCTATGTTGTCGGTCCAAAAAACTAAACAAGGTGAATATTACTCCCACATGTGGACTGTTTTCCACCGCTGTGTCTTCCATCTCAAATGCACACGACCATTTTTTAAAAGTTGTCATGCGAGGCGGAGAGCATATTGGTGTCAAAGTGAAGTGTTTTTGATAAACAGACCCCGTGAACTCTGTGCTCTTGTTTTTATGAACTGAAATTCTTATGTGTGAACATGAGCGAGAGTGGAAATTCTTCTCTCCGTCAGGTGCTTGAAAGCACTTTAGTTACAATCTTTTGTGAATTTGAATCAGGCCCGCTCAAAATGTCATCAGTGCACGTATGCACTGCATTAGGCTAAGTTACTTCATCATTAAAATCTCGTTTCTTATTATTTGTTGTTTATAACTTGAGGTTGTCATGATCACATCTGAGAGTAATCCTTTTAACTGATTTTCACCAAGTTCTACACACTCTTAGAAATAAAGGTGCTAACTAAAATCAACCATCCCCAGAACCCTCTGTCTGGGTTCTAACCAGAACCTTTCTACCTTCTAAGGACCAGTGTCCAGATAGAAATTTTGTGAAATCACTACAAATATAGCTTTTTCTATTAAGATTTTGCAATAGGGTTGGGTACCAAAACTCTGTTCTAAATTACACAGAACAAAAATGAAAAGGCAACACTTTTGTTTTTGCAGGTTTAAGTTTAAGATCTAAGACCATGGCGTGCTCCCTCAAAACTCGCAGAAAGTGTGGCATTGTGTTGTGTGTTTGAACTCAACTTTTAGAGTGGCCTTTTATTGTGACCATCTCAAGGCACACCTGTGTGGTGATCATGCTGGTTAATCAGCAGCTCAATATGCCACACCGTTGAAGTGGATGGGTTATCTTGGAAAAGGGGAAGTGCTCATTTAAGCAGATTTGAACACATCTGAAGCCAAAATTTAACAGAAATACCTAAATTGAGCATGAAAAAAGTCTTAGATCTTGAACTTTAACCGGTGAAAAATGGCAGCTAAAACAAAAGTGGCACATTTAACTTTTTGTTCAGTATAATTACAACATGTTAAGTTCTGGGTACCTGTAAAAAATGAATTTTGGCAGAACATGTGGTACTGTATGGCATGTTATGATGATAAAGATATCAACTATGGCAGACCAGGAGTAAAATAAATAAAAATACCTTTTGAAACATGGGTAAACATTTGGATATTTGAGAATGAGGATCTTTTAACATCCATGCTTTTAACAAATCTTTCAAAAAAGGATCTGTGGATGAAAAGGGTTCATAATGGAACCCATAGTATTAAAAAGAACCGTTTTCTTAATAAAAGGGTTCTTAAAAAGCAAATGGTTCTGGGTACAACACTAGCCCGTTACGAGGAACCCATTTGGGACCCTTAATTCTAAGAGTGTAGTTTTTCACAAAACTCTGAGGATGTCTCCTGCAGGGTTTTATTTACATTTCAGAGGGTGGTGCTTTGAAGGCTGCAGTAAATCTAGGTTAAGGTTTGGTAAACCCGTTCACCGAAGATACTGAAACACATTTCAGACACTTACAATTATGCTTGTTAGAGATGAGCTTATGATGAGTTATTGCTTATTGTTGCACACAACTGAAAAGTTAGCAAAAAAAGGAACCGTCCAAGATTTTCTTAGAAATGGACATAGAAAGTCTGAAAGATAAACTGCATAGGTGTAAACTACAAAACGCAAAAGTCCATTTGCAACAGGAGTATAATGTGTAACTGTAGCATAGTTAAAAAGACACTGAAACCTTTGAACCCCTTGAACAAAAACTTGAACAAAATATCATTATGCCTTTACTGGCTTAGGAAAACATTTTGTAGTGTGCATGAAACTGTCCTTATAATAACTAAATGCAAAATGAGTCAAAAGGAAGACACTCCTCTCTGCACAGTTCATCACAGCAAATGCATCAATCAACTCAGAATTCTCTCACACACACAAACTAACAGTTATTTTCAGGCTTGAGTGAGGGTTTGTCATAGGACACTGAATATTATGCTGGTCATGAACTTGTGCTGGTTGTTAAAAAGCTTGAGTATGCTGGTGCAGTCATTTTAAACTGCATAAACATCTCATTTTATTACCTGCAGACTTTTTTTGACATTTGCATTTCCTGTTTTTTGGATTATTCTGGTATGCTGTGCCTGTGATGTGGATTTGAACATCATATCTGGCCTGAACAGGTTCATTTTTTTTCCTTTTTTTTTCTTGAAAGTAGAATTTGATGTAAACACGCTAATTGCAAGATGAAGGCTGTCAGGTTGGGACATACAATGTCAGCTTTTCAATGGGTTTGATTGTTTCTGTTTTCTGTCAACATATTTCACTATGCTCTATTTACATAGCATTTATCAAAACTGTCAGCGTAGAAATGCTGATCTTGGATCGCTGAAACACACATTTCATAGGACTCTCCCAAAGCCAAAACTGATCCAAGATCGACATTCCTGTTTGACAGAGCCTGATAAATGTAGGCTAGAATACTCAGTAGCCCCATTCTCCCAGATTTTAGTTTCCCAGTTATATTACAGCATCACCAGCTCCTTCTCCTGCTCAGACTATCTCCACCTTGGAGTTGGGGTAAACGGCAACAACATCGTAGCCCTCTGGAGGCTGGACGCGCGCTTTGGCGTGGGTCTCACAGTACAGATTGTCCTCGATGAAGAAGTAGCCTCTCTGCTTGAGGTTGATGCCGCAGTCATCGCACATAAAGCAGTCGGGATGGTAGAGCTTGTCCCGGGCCTTCACGATAGTGCCACTGGAGGGGGAGATGAAGAGAGATGGAGTGTTTTCTTATGAAGGCTTTAGAGATTTAGAAATTGTGGAGGCAAAATGAAAAACAATCCAGTGAGACAAAGAGAGATACATGCCAGTGTAGCTCAGTCCAGTAATGTTATTTATGTTATTTCTGCCTTTCCCCATTGAGTCTAGACACTGCATTGCTTGGAGTTGATATAACCTAAAGACCCAGCATCTATAGGCTGCTCCATGTGCTGTAGGACACTTTTCCAATCATCATTTCCCGCAGATTTATCAAGTATGACGCTTCTGACAGGACAGCAAATAATGTTGGACTTATGTTTCAAATTTCAAAGGTTTAGGTGATGATGTCAGTCTATCTTTTTTGACAGTTACTTTGAAACACATTCATTTTAAGCCATATCAGGGTTCTGATCAATTCTTTTAAAACTATTGTGTGATAGCCTTACTGTCCTTAAAGGAATACTTTACCCACAGAATAAGCATTTGCATAACAGTAAGTCATGCCATGTTACCTTTAATTCATCAGAAATAAGAAAGCTGTTTTGTCCTCATATCCTTCTATTATAGAAAACATCAAACATATGGATTAAATGACTGACTTGGGGCCGTGTTTAAACACAGCTACACTAAAACTAAAACCTTACTGTTTAAAACTTAACTAAAAGTGAAACTTATCTATAGTATTATAGCAAAAATGTATGAGTTGAGAAAGTACTGAGCATATGACTGAATGAAAGAGCGCTGGATGATACTGCATAAGCTGTGTGGAAGTTTGTTAATGGATGTTTTGAGATAGTTTTGGTACAGTTTTGCTGCTGTTAAATGCAGTCATCATCACGCCATTTCTGTGGAGGCAGGCGACAGTTTTTTTTATAAATTCAAGTAAACACGGCATGACTAACTAATTTACAAACAGTCATTTTGTGGGTGAACTATTCCTTTACTCCCATGTCCAACATAGACGCTGATAGTGCTGACGGATTTCTATTTCATCTTATCATTCTTGTGGTCTCTCGTTGGTGCGTTTTTTCCAGGATCCTGAATCGAATGTGGAATATATTTTTATATATTTTTACTGACATTGTGCAGGAAGAACACACGCAGCCTTATATGTAACATAGTGGACATATTTGTGGAACACTCTCGGGTTGCACTACTGAGAAAGATGTAAATGCATGAATGTATGACTGGAAAGTTATGCAATAAATGCAAACTGCAAAATGCAGAGCTCCTTAAAAGGATAAGTACTAGCCAGTTTTAGGGAGGTGCGATCATCGCGGAAGACGAAACATTCAGTTGAACACTTTAAAAGGAAACTAAGCGATGATGAATGCTTATGACTGACTCACTGTTGTTTAGTGAACTTCCCATTATCTATGCAAATCAGCAATTATCGTACTTTATATGGCAAATTTGAATATATTTCATCATATGTCATATTTGGGGGAAGTTTTCAAAGAGCACATCCTGAGAGGAGGTTCAGGTGAACAGGAGGTCACACACATTTATACACACACACACACACACACACACACCTGGGGGCTTAGAAGTACATGTTTATTCTGCTTTCTGGCTACTGATCAACATTGGTGCATTTGAGAGTTCACTGCTTCACTCAGTCACACAGTGACAGCAGTTGTTCAGGGCGTTGTTCATTCACTGATCCCAATAAGATTTTCCGTTCTGGACTGGGGATTCGGGCCAGCAACCATTCATTCATATAAGCCTGCTTCTTTTTTTATCCGCCATCCCCATCTAACCACACCAGTTGCTGGATAAACTCTTGACACAGTGCTCTACACTTGTTTAAAAGCTGTAAAATGCTCCCGGCCCATAACAGCCTCATTGTGCCCTGCAAGCTCCCACAATGCCCTCTTGTTAATGGGTAAAGTAAGCCGATGACCTCACTGCTTACCTGCAGCTGCTTTTATAGAGAGGGATTACCGGTGCAACTGGGTACTTTTGCAAGAAGGTGTGTGTGCCTGTGCTATTGCTTAATGTTTAGCGTGAGTTTGTTTGTGTGTGTGGGAAAGGGTGTGGAGGATGGTTTGGTTTAATCATTAAAATGATAAATGGGAAAAAGGTTTTCCTGAGTACTTCTAAAAGGCCTGTTGATGCAGGTGGACCTGCGTGAGTTAACCTCTTTGTTTCAGAGTCAAAACACAACCTTTACTCACCTCACGCAGCTCAGCTTTTAAGGTTTAAGACCACAGGCGGAGTGATAAAACCAGACAGAGACATATCATTTCCAGATGGTGATTACAATAGTTCATCTGATAATAAATCATATTTTCAGCATCATATTTACTGCATCTTCAGTCTGTAATTGTAGACCATGGTAACCATAATTTTTAAACCATTAAATTTTTATACTGTGATATGTCATAGATTAAATTGAACACTGAACCTTAGTGTTGAAATGAAAAGCAAATTGAAACTTTTAAACATTAAAAAAAAACAACATTTTGCATGTCTTGAGTCATCTTTACACTTGAAGGCCAAAAAAATGAATCCCAGGCTTCTTTAAAAGAGCTCTCTGACCATAAAGACACAATCACATACTTATTCTATGAGTTGTTCTATGATGTTATACAGTCTACTCCTTAGTTTCATTTAAAAATTAAACCAGGATGTGTTCAATACTTACACAATGCCATTACAGCAGCGTGTGCACTGGGGTAACTTCTGCAGACCGGACATGGGGCTGGGGATGGGGCTTCCCAGTTTAGGAATTGGAGACCTTATTGGAGACTTTAAGTTTCTCATTCTCTCTGTCGGGGACACACCTAAAATGACAAAATAACCACAAAATAAATACAGGATCTTTGGACAATGCACCATAAACCATTTAGAAGACAGTCCTTACAAATACTAAAAAACCACAACAGAATTCCAGGCGCTGACATTATTAACATTTTTCATGTGGGCCTCTGGTAACCAAGGTAACCCTGTTTATATATGCGTGAGTGTTTGTGTATGTGCTCTAGGGTCACCAGATTCCAGGTAGTGCCTATCTGGTTAAAGGGGAAAAGCCATGCGGGGTCATGAAAGTGTTTATGTTTGTACTCTGGAGAATATCCCCTTTGAGTTCCAGGTGGAAAGACAAGAGCAGGGATTGGTAGTAACACATTACAAGAGATGCATATGAATTAAAAAAAAAAAAAAAAAGCTTTATTAAGGAAGGTGTATGTTTAATGGTCTTTTATCAAAAAAGCTATACTTCTACACTATATATTTTTGAACCAGAGTCCTACCATTTTGACCAATTATTTGTAATTGGTATATAATTCAATTTAATTTGCCATTTATACCCTCCTTACAACCAGTTTGCTCTAAATGTTGGGCTTGGGTGTCGACAGGAGCGTCTTACTGCAGATGTCAAGTTACCTGCAACATGGAAGAAAATGAAGTACCAGCTTTCTTATTGACAAGGGCCTTTTTTTCATTACAAGTGTTTTTTTCCCATTTCTTTTCACTGATCTGCACACCCTGAAAAGAAGTAACTTGTACTTTGATAATTAGCCAGCTGATTTTCACTTTTACTTGGGAAGGTTTCTCAAATGGTCATTTTCACTTTTGGTTGAATCCCTTTTTTATGGGAGTAATTAATTGTTCAGGCAACTGCAGACAACTGACATTTACTTAACTGTTATTTTTACCATCACTTTGCCTTCAATGCTACATCATGCTCAAGACAAATAGCAGCCTATCTCCTGCCAGAGGTCATGGCATGGTCAGAATTAGTGTTTTTGTACCTTCAGATCACACTTCTCATTAGCATTGCTGCTTGCTTTCATAAACAGGATGTTGCCACATGTGCTCTTCCGCTGCCTCTCCATTGCATTCTTCGAACATGTAATTACTTAGAGATTTATGCTTTCTGAAATATGTAAAATCCAAGGGCAAAAAACTGCAGACCATCAGTCCTCACTGTAGTGAATGTGGCGATGAATCACTGATGTGAAAATGCTATGCATAACACACTTAAGTGTTGTTAAGACAAAAAATGAAAAATCTGCAGCACTCATAAGAGAGCATGTCCTCAACGTTTTTCTTCTGCTTTCACTCTACCTTTACAACACAGTCAGTAAACTTATTTTTATCATTCTCTCTCCCTCATAGTGCACACCTTTCCCTGTCTTTGACCTCTCTGTGTCTCTCGCTCTTTCCTGTGTGCTCCAGTCAAAGTCTGGAGTGGCACTATAGCAGGAATTCATCAGTCAACCTGGCTAGACACCCGGGAAGGAAAACATCCCATGTTAGAGAGTCAACCATCACACCACTATGCTACAATCATACAGTGACTGTGAACCACACAAGACGAAGTACATCAGGGGTGTCCAAACTTTCTTGAATGAGGGCCAGATTAGATCATGTGAAAATACCTAGGGGCCAGCTGCTTTTCGCATTACATGGGTTATTGAAAAATAAATCACGTATAAATGAGACAAACACAACTGTTTCATCTTTCATTGAAGTTACACAAAAATTACCTAAAAATAACAAAAAAATAAAGAAAAAAAAAAAAAAAAAAAAAAAAAAAACAGAACCCAACAACAAACAAACAATAAAATTACCTTTAAAAATGCCCCAAAACAAAGCATTCAAAGGCTGAATGCAGCACAAAATTAACTCATGACAGTACAGGTGTTTAAGGCTCAACAAGATTTTCTTTTACACATAACACAGATATCACAGAATGAGACTTTCTGTAAATACACATTAACAGGAAGACACCAACTCAACCAGCTGCAGTAACAGCATATAATTCTCATTTAAACTATGCTACAAGAGTGTTACATAAGAAGGCTATTTTTAAAACTATAATAAGCTGGTAGTTCTGGTGGTGGACGAGGGTTGCTGCCTTTCCACGGATGGCATTTTTATTAAGAGCGATCAAATCCAATCATCAAGTCATGCCTGACTGGAATGCATGAAAGGGACATGCTTATTACTGGATATCTGGAGCCACTCTGGTGGTTACATGAGCGCCAGGGTGGATCAGTGAGGCACAGCCGTGAACTACATGACTTCCCTTTACTGATGATGTGCCAGCAGAGTCTATTCAGACCAACAGGCCACCTATCACTGACTAACCACAGTCTAATTAACTCACATCTGGCACCTGACTCAAAGCCCTTTCTATCGCTCCATCACTGAGAGCCTCGGACTGCTCCATGGTGAGTTTAAGAGCTGACATTAGCTGCTGGGTATGTTATTTCTGGGATTAATGTCTCTATTAGCCAATGATGCACTCTAATGGAAAACCTTTCATGTGCAGCACTGGTGACTTTCTCAGAGAGGGTTAGGTTGACGAATAAAAGTTTTTAGACCACAGATACAAAACACAGAATGACTGAGTGCTTGTTTAGTCTTGCTTCTACATTTTTAAAAAGTCAGACCACTTAGGCCCCGTATACTTTGTGGCCAAACGCAGACAGACACCATATTTTATTCGACACACGGTGACAGGTCGTACAATTACGACACATATCTCATCCCATGCAACATTCACGGCACATTGTGCGACCTAAACTGTGACTAACATACACCAGACGCTCTGTAAAACAGCCCCGATCCTAACTCAAACCTGTCAAGTGCAGAATGTCAAAACTAAATAATAAATAAACAGCTGTAATAATATCCTCTGAGACAGCTATTGTGGTATATGGTATCAACTTTTGAGGAAGTGAAAAACAACCTTGATTTACTGTCATTGAATGCTTTAGTGTTGCATTTCTTTGACGTGTTTAAAAGGATTTTATGAAGATTACATGACAAAAATGATCACTGAAAAATGGGCAAAATTCTCTGCTGAAATGCGCTGGAAGTTTTTAATCTCTTGGGGCCACACGTCCAGCCAAAAAGGGAAACATGTTATAAGAGAAAGAAGAAGCGGTAGAAAGTGCTGACATGAAAATGAATCAATGACTAATCTGATGATAAGAAGTAAACCTACACATTTCTTTTTGCTTTTGTTTGTTTTATATTGCTGTAAACTGAGCACTTTAAAGTTTTCCCACTAGTTCAGACAAATAAAACAATGACTTCACTTTGGGAACTGAGAACTAATGATGGGCGTATTTTGAGCATTTATAGAGCGAGCAAATGAAGAATATGAAACAGAAAGTATAACGGATGCTGCTCTATTGTGCTGTCAAAACAACAACTCCTCTCTGCCAACACAGGGTTAAGCCCCTCACCGCTGACATCACATGTTTACCCCCACTGGACTACAGAGCTTGCTGGGGCTTTAAATCTTTTATCTCTTCGGCTCTGTCTTGATCCCTGTGGAATAACAATTTCACTGGAATGCTCCCTCTGCTTTTCCTCGAAACGTCACAGGAGGACATGACTGATGTGGCGTTTACGTTTACCTATCTGAGTCGGTGGCCGCAAATACTTTTCATGCAAGACAAAAGTGACAATTATTACTGTATACAAGCATTCTGAGTTTACATGTTTTATTCGAGAAAGCAAACAATAATTGGAAATGTGTTATACTTTGAAAGTAGGCCGATAGTTGTCTTTGTAGGCCGAGGACACGGCCTGCTTCCCTCCTGAGGACTTTCCTCTGTTTTGGAAATGTTTCATCATGTTTTGACAGGCGATCTGCAGAAACTAAGCCCCCCAGAAGGCTGATGTACCACAAAGCCACTTTTCTTACACTACATAATGTAAGGAAAAGTACACAATATGGTACTTTGCATGATTTTTTTTAACCCCTTAAAACCTGGATCACTTTTCTTGTGCTGTGTTCAGGCAACCGTCACAAGATTTTAAACCTTTAAACCACCGAGCAAATCTGATTTAAATTCTTTCCAAAACATGGGGGAAAAAAGCGGTGAGCAACTTGTCAAAAAACGAAATTAATCAATTAAAAAAAAAACACACACACAAGGAATAAATGTCCAGAAATCTATATATATACACAATTATCATAAATATAAATTATAATTCAGAATTATTCTTACTTTTTAAACACGTCTTTGCCCAGGTCCTTTCCTTTTTATGTGCTAATTTTCTTTTACTTTTGACCAAATTCTTGCAAATTTTTGAGTTATGTCTTCTTACATTCCTCATTGCCCGTTTCCCATGATTTTAAAAGATATCAAGCAATTTTTTTAAGGTTTCAAAAGGTTAAACAAATAAGCCTAGGGTTCAAGGAATGGATGAGGTTTTCTGAGAGATCACTGGAGTTGTGTTTTTTACTTTTTCTAACTGTTAAAGAAACACTCCCATCACGTCATCTTCTGTCTGTCCTCCCCTTAAATCCACCTAAAACTGATGAAGGTGGAAAATATAAAATCTCATCAGCAACAGAGCAATCTCAAGTCTTCACATTCAACAATAACAAGTTCAATCTCTGTTTGTTTCTTTAAAACATTATGTCCATAAAGGCTTGTCTGTCAGCATATAAGGAACTTTTTGTTACTTATGAGAGGGAAGGAGAAGGTGCAAAATGGGGGAGGCGCTTCAAACTATTTTTTAAGCTTTGGGGAGGGAGTTTTGATTTTGCTTAGGCGAGGGAAATTAAACTTTGATGAGTTTTATTTTATAATTATTTCAACCAAGAACCCGTCTGTGCTGTTTGCCAGTTGCATTGGCTCCTTGGCATGAATACAGTAAAATATGGTTATTTATGATGGAGAGAGGGTCATGCATTTTCCCCCCAGTCACTAAGGGAGGCTGAAGGGAAAAAAGAATGTCACTCACACCCCAGCCTCCTCTAATAAATAAAGCACAGTCCCTAACTACATAAAACCATACTGTGGAAGAGCAACAAAACAGGTACAGTAGGTACAACTTTCTATCATCTGTCATCCCGAGGTAATACTGCTTCAAACACCCTAATTTAAGACCAGAATTTCACAGTCACTCCACCCCTCTTCCATCCACAGTGCTAACCAATCGTGGCAGAGTCTGAGGAATTCTGGGTAAACTGACACTCTTGTTTGCTTTAACTTTAAAAGCCCCTGAAAGTCAACATGGCCTCTACAGGGGCTTTCGCCTTCAAAAGGGGACCAACTACTGTGATTTAAAAGCCTGACAGCAAGGTATGCATTCAAAAAGAGGACGATTTTACTTTGACCTGAGTGTCAAATGTGTTAAATTGTTGGATTTTACTCATTTCTTTTTTATTGGGCTATTAAAAAAACAAACCAAAAACAACAACCAAGGGGCAGCAACATCTGTGGCAGGATCTCACACTCTCACACAGATTAAATGACACAGCCAAACATCAACAGACAGACAGGTAGCTTTTAAAATGATCCCAAAGTAAACCTGAAGTGTCTCCCTGTTTCATCGAGGACTTAGCTTGTCAGTCAACCTGTCAGGCTCCCGAGCTGAAAGGCCGCTGACAGCACACAACAAGAGTCACCTTTAAATCTCTTTAATCCATCAGCAGTGTCTCTCTGCCTCCAGCCTCCGTTGTCTGTCACTAGAAACGGTCTCTTTCTTTAGCTCTACCTCTCTCTCATTGCTTTGAGTGTAATGGTAAGTGCTAAATTAAGGAAACAGTATGTTCTGGCTGTGCTCCAGGCCTCACTGCGGGAGCAGTCAGTGTTGTTCCTGCTGCTGTGGATTATCCCGTCGGCTCTTACATCAAAGGTAGGCCCAGAGATGTGACAACTGAGCTGGAAGTCTTCACTCTTGTCCAGGGATAACGGTAGTGAATAAAATCAGTGATTGATCTATTTGGAAAATTGAGAAACTGAGGCTTTTCCATGTCACTGGTTTTATGTGCTTTTGCCAATGTTCATAATTTGCTCGATGCAGTATATCCTACCAGTATATATTAAGTCAGGGTTATATCACTGACTTTTGACACTCAGCATTAGCAGTCATTTTATTCTGGGTTTCAGGGGAGCATTTTTAGCTTTATTTTCCGAATATTCTTTCAACCTAAACATTTTGGCCTGAACATAAGAGAAGATTTTTTCAGGAAATTACATTTGTAAAAGGGATTGTGCTGTATATGGCTGAATATGCAAAATATCAGGTGTAATTTTTCAATGTAAAGAATACTGTTATAACATTAGCCTGCCAGCCAGCGTGTTGCATTATGGGTCGTTTGTGGCCTGAAACAATTACTTTGATGATTTTCAACCGGCTTTGTATAATAACAACATGGGAAGTATGTGTAAATTAACTGTGGTAATTAACTTCCCTCCATCTTACTAGCGCCCAGTTCTCCCTGCTCACGTCCCCTCAAATTCACCATTTGATGTCTTTTGCGGATTTTTGGCTTTTGGGCTGTTGCACGTCTGCCACCACAGACACAAAATGTATATACACAGACTGAGAGAGAGAGCAGCCTCTTTTTTGTCAAACTCAGGCCAAACTCCAATCAAACAGTAAAACTAGGCAGTGCTGATTAAACATAAACCTAGATTATACGACTGTTTTCTCCTTTTTTGCATAAAATGTCTTCGGAAACATATTTCAGTTCACTGTCTGGCTATAATATGTTTCCTGTACTGTAAACTAGATGCTGAAAATACTGAGATCAAACGGTAAAAACAACAAGTGCTGTTTAGATATAAATCAAGACTATGTTACCATATTGCATATTTCTCACCTAAAATGTTTTCAGAAACATATTTTAGCTCACTTTTTAACTGTAATATGAGGGTGTTTGTTACCAGCTGGCCGCCATATTATTTCTTGTGCCAAAACAGATAAGCTTGCATTTTATTACCCAGGCCTTTATCAGTCAGCTGTGGGACAGTATATATCAGTATATTCTGGTAGTTGTAGGTTTTCTATATTTTGAGCAAAAGCAAATGCTACTTTCATTTCCCTCTGTTTTCTCTAATCATGTTACACCAGTGTCAAAATATTTGCATCTTTTTACTGCATAGACCGACCATCCTTCCAGTGGTAAAATACTTTCCTGTTGCTAGGCTTGCAAGTTACTTTCTGCAAGTATGTTGTGTGTCTCTCAAGTCAAAGGTCCAAATAAGGAGGACTCAATAACAACATGTTGTTGTTTTGTTGCATGCAAATATTCAAACATCTGTAACAGAATTGGCATCAAAAACCCACATCAGTCAAACCAGAGTATTTAAAGCCTCTAAGGACAAATCTAAACAGGGGAGGATCTCTTATTTAACTGAGAATTAAGACTGACTGCATGACAAAATATATATATTGAAACCATTATTTAGCTATGGGAAAGTTTACTGAGTGTACATGCTGACTTTGACACTGTGGATTTATACATTCACAGCTGGTAACACTCCACTAATAGTAATAAGGATTAAGGGTCTTTTCTCAAGGACACATCAGTGTTAGTTCCTGAGCTGGAGAAAAACATTAATCACAGACAATCTGTGCAAACAGGTCATAAGCCCTCTCCTCTAGGTCCGGGCTATTTCCGCTTCAAAATACCAACACTTGGCTCATAACTAGGACTTTTGCCCTGCTTTAGTGGTAAACGTGGAACCTGAAAAGAATGTTTTCGTACAGAGGATTAGCTCTCCTCTGCTGCTGTCAGCATCACATGACTCCTCCTCAAAAGCTGGAATGCCGGGCGGTCAGAAGGCAGACAGGAAAACCATATTTCTCACTTTATTGCCCTTTGTGAAGTTGTTTTTGCAGTAAATTGCCAAACCAAAACTTCCCTCCCCTGTTCATCCGTGTGTGAGCTATTTAAAGCACTTCATCTTTTTCCTGCTCCTTCTGTCTCTTGCTTTCTATCGTTTTTGCTCCCTCTCGCTCACACTCTTCCTCTCCATCTCCTAACCTCACTGTCTTTCTATAAAAGGAAAACTATGCCAGTGAGACAGAGCAGATCAAAACAGTGAGCGAGGAGCTGCCTGAGCAAGGCAAGACGTTCCTTTGGCTTGAATCGAAAGTCTCATTTACATAAGAGGAAATATTTACTCAGAAACTTAACTTAACTGCTTAGATGCAGCAGGCACATCCATATGTTACAAGGTTTTAACTGTCATTTTATACCTGCTGAACAGCTTTAGTTATTTCAGCATTTTATAGTCTGTTGACAGTCGAGCAGCCAAGTGTATCAAAGTTACAGTTGGAGACATTGACATCATTGCAGGATAACAGAAATAAAACATTTGAGGACATGGTTTGGTTGGTTATGTGCAAGATATCTTTCTTCAACTTTTTCAGGCTTAGCTTGGTCTCTTAAAAGCTCCGGTGAAACTGAAGTTAGAGCGTCTTTAGCTTGGTATTTCCCAGTGAAATGGAATATTTGAGCGGTGTGCAGTTTACAAGAGGGATCAGGTTTAGCGAGATACGGAGTTACAGCAGAGTCCGCTGCTGAGCGGATTTTTGGCTCCACACACACCTCCCTTACCATCAGATCAGGAGGAGGACATGGGAAAGATGATTGATTTGGACCCCGGCCACATTGTTTTGGAAATGAAACCAAGGGTTCTGCCTCTCCTACTACAACTCACAAACAATAAAGTGCTGTTTTAAATGACCTTGTCGCCCAAAGTCTCATTTGATTGTTCAAACTTTTGTAATGAACATTTGAAACAATTTTACCTGGTTTTACAGAAAGAAAACAGATAGGGTTTTTGATGTAAAAATACCCCCACACTGATTTTTTTGACAAATATTTGGTATATAAATGAAAATTAACAGAGGGACACCGGATCAAAACTATAAAAACGCATTTTTGCTTTCTTAGGGACTTTTTTTAAAAAGCCAACTGTTTGTCACACACGTTGCACCACCTTTTGAGCCAATAAGTTAGAAGATGCAGAACGTGGTGGTATCACAGCTTTGTAGAGCTGACAGAAAATGGTTGAGGAAAACAGATATTTTTATAATTGATTAACCCACTTTAAAGTAATTTCTTAAGCCAAAATGCCAAAGAAGAACAGCTTTCAGCTTCTAAAATGTGATCATTTGCGGGTTTTCCAGTCCTCTATCAAATGAAATATTTTTGAGTTTTGTATGTTGATCGGCCTATACAGCAATTTGAGTTTTCAGCTTAGGAAAACAGTGTTAGGGCTTTCTGACCTTTTATGGATGAAACACTGAATAAACTAAGAAAATAAAGGACAGATAAATCAGTAATGACAATAATCATTCGTTGGAGCCCTGTAGCTAACGTAAGGCCTTTCTAATCTTCTTTCATCATCAGGTCACTTTGTGTAACATCGTCAACACAACACCACAGCATTGGGTACTGGTTATAGTAATCTTCCTGTTTCTGGGAAAAGCAGCCATCACACATTTATGTAAGCACTCGCACATCATCCCTACCTCCATCCTCAGCCTCCAGGATTCCCTGAAGGTATTTGAAGGAGCCGGACTGTTTGGGTGCAGAGACGGGCTCCTCGTAGTCCTGCAGCATCTTGTAGACATCTGAATGTGGGTCAAAACCATTACGGCCCACAGGGGAGTGTGTTGGAGGCTCTGGGCTGAAGGAGACAAAAGAGGGAAGATACAGTGTTACTGTACTGAAATCTAATTAATGATGATAAGATGGTGATAAAACATGGCTGAGATTCTGACTACAAGTTAACAGGCTAACACTGTTTTTATTTCTGGTATCACACATGGCCACTGTCTTTTTCTTTCTTTTATCAGGTGGTGCCCTGATGTGGTGTTTGAGCAGGCGAGGAATGAAAGGAGCTGAAGTAGCCTAAACAAAAAGATTAAAGAACAGATGACAGATGTCGGACCACCAAAGAAAGGAAAGAAAACTCGACAAACTGAGACGGCAGAGATGGACGCACGGAGGAGAAAACAGAGGTGAATATGCTCCACTCTACATGCGATTCCAAAGGCATGAAGTCTTAATCACAACAGTGCTGTGCTATGAATCCGCATGTTCATTCATCCATCAAGTTATTCCCAAAGCTAACAGGATGGATCCTGTTCACTTGATACATTCAACTAGTCGAGCTTCTGGGAGATGAGCAGGGCTGCTGACAGATGTGCTCAAATACTGACACACTTAACTGCACGTTTGTCTCCAGACTCCCGTCCAGGGGTCTGAAGGAAGCGCTCCACTGCAGCCTGAGTGTGTGTGTGTGTGTGTGTGTGTGTGTGTGTGTGTGTGTGTGTGTGAGGGAGAGAGGGAAAGCCTGAGCTGGTGAAAGTGAGACTAAGTGAGAGACAGGAGGAAATAATGCCAGTAGAGTTTGGAGAAATTGCATAATGAAAGAATTAGAGAAAGTGTGTCTCTGTATGTGTGTGTGGGCCTGGTCAGAGTTAACAATCCAGTCCTAGGGCACTCTGGGAGTGCTAGAGAGGATGTTCGCTGGGAAACTAAACACACACATTTATTGCCCTCTCGAGGGGATGCACTACAACAAATTGTTTCTCCAGTCCACATGGCCATCTGTGCACATGTGTCGAGAGACACCCAAGGTGCATCTACGCGTCTGTTTCTGTTTACCTCTATTCAGAAAGTCAGCACATGAATACGTGCATCTGTGTATAAAAAAATAAAATGATGCTGCATTTTTTAAATACTGCCTTAATTTCCTATGCTTTTAAGAAGCAAACTCTTAAGACTCACTATTTCCATACAAAATTGGTGTCTAATAACACCAACTGCATTGTAAGACAGTAGGCCACGCATATGCAAAAGGCCCCATCACCTCTCCTCCAGAGGAGCAAGACATGCATCTTTCTGTGGTTTTGTTTCCTTTTGTGGTAATTTTGTTTGCCCTTATATGGTTGTTTTTGTTTCTTTGTAGTTCCTTTGCATCTCTTCGTGGTTGTTTTGTGTCTCTCAAAGGTATATACATGTCTTTCTTTGTCATGTAGTGAGTGTTTGTAGTCTTTTTGTATTACTTTGTAGTTCCTTTACATAGTTTGGTATGTTTATTTTGTCTATTTTGTGTCAGTTAAATGTACCTTTTCAGAGGAATTGTGTCTCGTTGTAGGTGCTTTTTGTCTCTTTGTAGTTCCTTTGTATTTCTTTTTAGGTCATTTTGAGTCTCATTAAGGTAAGTTTGTGTCTTTTTTGTACATCTTGTGTCTCTGTAGTCCTTTTGTGTCTTTTTGTAGTTCATTTGTGTCTCTTCATAGTCTTTTTGAGTCTCTTCCTAGTTGGTACATGTTAATTTCATTAACAATTTTGAAGGTGAAGGCCAAGGGGGTTCGCTGACACTTTGGGTCTAGGCCTGACTGCCCTGTCAGTAATCCATCCATGCACTGAGAAATACGCTGATAAGGGTCAACAGTTTCTACTGTTAACAACTACTGAATGGATAAGTTTACCTGCTCTCCATTTGTACATATTTTACAGGAAATAGTTTGTGGATTTTTAATAGTTACTATTTGTAAAGTGTGTAATGTTGAAAAATCTGAAAATGTTCCTGGTAATAATAAAAGGCTAGAAAATGATATAAATTGTACACGCCCCCATTGTTTCATATTGTTCTATTGAAGTTTGCAATAATCAGAGAACACAGATACATCTGCAGATTTTCTTTGAGGTCCCTTGTGTGTAGACTTAAGTACTTACACTCTCAAAAGTGTTAGTTGCGGTGGGATTTAGGACCTATTTGTCTACTTTCTTTGAAGCACACACTTTGATCAGCTCACCTATGTGTGGCGCTGAGGCTAAGGCCTCCCATCTTGCTTGGCAGAGATCTGTCTCCATTGCTGCCATTATGGGAATAAAGTCCTGCTGGGTTGTTGTACTGATTGTGCCCGGTTCCATTCCCGTACCCATAGCTGTGGCCGTTGTTGGGTCTGGCATGTCCGTTATTCAGGTGAGTGGGCTGGGGAGCCTGAGGGGACTGAGGAACCTGTTGGTACTGGGGAACCTGATGGTACTGGGGAACCTGTGGGGACTGGGGAACCTGTGGGGACTGGGGAACCTGTGGGGACTGGGGTTCAGGGGTGTAGGAAGGTTTGCGAGTAGAACCGCCATATCCACTGGTGATGGGACGGAAATTCTACAAAGAAAGAAAAAAAACATGTTTAAAATGAAAAGGAGCAAAAGAAAACATCACAAGATAGTCACATAAATACAATGGTAAAAGATAAAAAGCATATTACATTGGAGAAATAACTAATAATGCAAGGAGAAAGAAAAAGCAGTAATGGACCCATTACAAAATGCACCATTATGTTTTGGTTCAGGAAAAGAGAGTAAAAAGAGAAAACAAGCCCAGTCATACCCTGAGCAGAAAACCACAATTCTTCAAAGGCTAAAAGAGCGGTTGTTCTTAAATGAGGCTTTACAGCAGTGAGGATTTAAGAGAAAGGCTTTTTCCACATCATTTCTGCTTCTCCCTCTTTAAAAGTAAGGCTTATTAAAAAGGAGCTTGTGTTAGATTTCCTGCAGATGTTTCTGTCAAAACAAATTAATTTGTGTGGTGTAAATATTGAAAAAATTGTTTCTTTTTTATTCTTCCTGGCTGCTTCTTCTATGGATTGAGGAGTTTATAGAAGCTGACAGAGAGCTGAGATACTGTAAAAGATTAAATTATTATCTTTTTTGACGTGCTGTAGCACGCTTTCCATATTCTTGCCACATAGCTGCTCTGCTGGAGCTGTTTGGAAGAAATCTGCAGGACTAATGCAGGACAGATGCACAGACACCTACACTCACACCACTGTATACTCAGTGTGTTTATGCTGAGGTCACCGCCCTTTTCATGTGCTTGCACAAACCCCACAGTGACATCAGCGAGCCTCTGACTGTTTACCACAGCTATCAGCGCACTTCAGTGATTGTGTTCGCTGCCAGTCCGTCTCAGACACTGAACTTTACAGATAAAGTTTTATTGCACAGCTTGCAATGATGTCACCATCTATGATAGTGTTTTAGTGCTTTGAATTTCAGAGATAGGCGGCGTATAAACATTTTTGCTGAAACAAAGTGACTTGTTTACAAGTTAAGCAATGCATTAGGATGGGAGATAGTCAGACTGCTGTAACTGTGAGCCACTGGAATGAGTGTCCGTGCATGTGTGAGAGACTGTGTATGTTTTGGGCTAGTTTAAAGTGTCTTAGCCGCAGGAGGTGGAGCTTCACAGCATCTCCAAGCAGGACCCCTGTCACTGCAACAGATGGGTCTGCTGGATGTCATCCTGCCCTCAGTGCTCGCCTGGACCACACATGAACTCACACATGCTCACACACACACACACAAACACACACAGGTCGTCTGTAATTAGCACTTTTCAGTCCGCCTCTCCTCTACACCAACAAGCCCACATCTAGGAAAAGAGGCTATGTTATTGCCCTGCCTCCTGTAGTTAAGACAGATGACTTTTGAGAAATTCAAAACCACCTCTTCCCACTCTCCCCAAAACCCCGGACAGTGAAGATGGATGAATGTAGAAACCCTCTGAACAAAACACTAGCAGATAGCCATTCATGGTTAAAATTCGGAGAAGCACGCAGGGGAGTCAGCACTTGATGCAGCTTCTCTCCCGAAGGCCAAACCCTGTTTGGGCAGGATGTCAGAAACACCCAGCTCTCTGCGGCTCCCTTTCCAAGTAAACCAGACACTCTGAAGCCTGGTGCTCACCGCAGGGCCAAACGAGGCCAAACCAGATCCTACTCGTTATCTTTAGCCTTTTTTGCACAGATGGTGGACCTCATGTGATTTTAATAAAAAGTTCCCTCAACTTATAGGCTTGTGAGTATGCAAGGAAGAATAACATTTGATAAAATCACTAATAAAACAGATACATTTCGATAAAGTCTCATTGATATTATGATGTTTATTGAGCATTTCCTGATGTAGAAATGCGTGAATTTCAAATTTGAAAAAGTATCCTCTAGAAAGGTCAACTGAGCTCTTCTGACATCTTTTTCCTTCTTCTACCCACATATGGTAGAATGAAAGGTCAGGGTTAAAGGCATGGGGCTTGCACTTTAATGATTATCTCGCGGCTTTCTGTATGACCCTACTGCCCAAGACATCTCCAGTCTTTCTTTAAAAGAAGATTTCAGCCAATTCTCAAAGCATTTAAACAGTAAACGATAATGGATGGATGGGATTTACTTGAAGTGCCCTTTTGAACCTAGCCATCTTTTATGTCACCACTCAATTCATCTTACATCTTTAATTTCCTGAGAACATAGCCAGAGCTGGAAGGGTGAAGTTATTCAGAGGGAATCACTGTCCCAACACGTGTTTTTAGTTTTAATAAGAACCCGTTTTTCATTTCTCATATTTATACAAGAGCTAAATCTGCAGATCCCAATCAGTACAATAACCGTATGACTCTCAGGCAAGCTTATTCTTGCCTGTTCTCAGAGAATAAAGGAGGAAAGTTGAGGTAAATCCCCTGTGAGTGTATTATATTACCTGCTCCTTCAGTGGCATGACAGTCAAGACATTGCCTTTATGACTCCTAATCTTTACAAACATAACATTTAAAAGATGACAGGTAATCACACGCTAACATATATGGTGATATAAGGACAGGAAAAAAGACATTTCCGGCCTCTTTTATTGACTGGACGGGAAATTGTCCTGAAGAACTTTAGTCAGTTTTATTTACATTAACCCAAATTACAAATTTGTCACAGATGACAATCTGTCTATGTATCCTAATCGTAAGACTAAATGTTGGCCTTATAGGCTATGTTTCTGCAAAGTAAAAACCACTTGGTTATGGTTAGGAATAAATCATGTTTTGGCTTTAGAGGCCCATTTTTTGTGCCACAATCGCCACTGGAAATGCTACAAATTTCTTGCTAAAATCATCAGTTTTGTTGTCCATTGATCTCAAACAGATATAATGAGTCTTCTGCAGCGTAGCAGCCGTCTCACCCAGGTGCCACACCAACCAACATCCCCTTCACGTCTAATGACAGAGTCAGCTCATGTTTATCAGAACCACGTCACATTAAAAAAGTTGATATGATACATGTAAAACATACAAATGAAACATATCCGTGGTTTACAGAAACTCTGGTCCAATCCCATGTCCAAATTGACCTTTACCCCTCATTTTAGGGTGCCCCTTTGTCACTTTACAACAGAGTTCCAAAGGTGAGTGGTTAACATTTTCCTCAATGAAATGGGACAACTGTGAGACATCATTAGCAGTCTTGATGGCATTTACGTAAACAGACATGACTATGACAATAAGGTATTACCACAATGACATTTGCCATTCACCGATAGAAAAGCATGGGGGCTACCGATCTGAACACAAATTTAGTTTCACACTATCAATCAATCAAACACGACAGGCTTGTGTTAGCAATCAATGCTGCCGCCCTGCCAGTCTGCACTGATAAAAGACAAGCAGCAACAAGTCTAGCGACTGCTGCTGGACTTCATTTAAATTTCAGATATGCCATCAAAAGGGTGAAGGCAACACAAGAATAAGTCAAGAAGCAGGACTGTCGTGCACAAAAACCGCAACAACAGTGTAAAGTTAGCTAGTTACATTTGTAGCCATACAGACATCTGCATACATCTTGCCATTTTTGTACTTGCTTTTTATGATGAAAATGGCCTAAATACATTGAAATGACAAACACTAAAATGATGGTTACAGTCATTTAAAAATATTTAAATCATTTGTGGGTTTATTTTATTGCTTGTGCAGCCAAAACTCGGTTTGGAGTGTGATTCTGAAATAGCTCTGTTGAATCGGGACACCCTACCCCTAGACAATAACGTGCAAAATGTAGAGGTAAGGGCTAAGTGTGAGGGGTAAGAGGTGTTTTGGGCTTAAGCCTTACAACGCCAACATTTTCCTCTGGGGTCTGGGCTGTCTTACACCCTTGATTCAGATTTAAACTGTATAGAACGCTTAAAAGACTCTTGTTGGGGTTTATTCCTCTGTTGTCTGCGGCAAGTACATGTTTACCCATTTTCACCCTCACACTCCTGCCCGACATTGTGTGACTCCTGTTTCAGCTGAACTGAACCCCCCTTCCCCAACCACTCCTTTGGTCTTTCTTTCCCGTAACACTCTTTCCTCGCATGCCTGTTGCAAAGATATTTGGGCGGATGGCAGATTTATAAGGCAGCACATCTGGTGCTTGCCTTATAAAAATGCCAGTTTGGTAACATTCAGGACCTGTAAGTGCTTTCAAGTTGCTCTAAAGGTATGGTGGCTTGGTTTCTTTTTATTACAAAAAAATCAGCTGTACGCCAACTGCTCCATTAAAAAGATTTATTCTACCTTTTCACCTCTGGACCACATATAGGTTTAATGGGGATCTTAGCTTAAGGTGACAGTCACGTTAATCTGGTGAATGCCTTATCACCCCAATTCCCCTGGAAACCTTATCTTGTTTTCCCAGTGTAGTCAAAACAGTTTAAAGTTAATATGAGCTCTGATAAAAGCTCCACTTTTATCCCCAACAGAAACTCAACATAACAAGATTGTTGAAAAAGGCCATCGGTGAGATCATCTATTTCCTAATTTCTCTCTCTTGAGCATGGCTACTCTTTGATTTTCTCCCAGATCTTGACTGCACTTCTCCTGGCTCTGGGAAAGAGAAACTTTGAAGGGGGGGGCAGAAAAAGGAGGGGAGAGAAATCCAAATGCACTAACTATTTATGAGAAGCAGCATTGTCTGCTTCTATAGGGACATAAATCCAGGCTGCCATCTGATTTCACTGACCTGTTTTACAATAGTAACCAAGCATGGCTAATGGTTCAGAATGAACAGTTGCCAAAGAAGGAAAGAAAGATGCAGACAGAAAAAGAAAGAAAGTTTGCTTTTGCATGCATTTTCCTCTGTGTAAGCTCATATAAACTGGTATTATGTTTAACTGAGGTGCATTAAGCCAAGAGGCACTGTGTTCCTCCATTCATCAACCTGACTAAAAGTTACTCAGATTAATAAGGGCCTGAATAGATGAAGACTGCAGTTTCAGCTCTGCTACCTCAGTCCACAACCACAGTTTGGTCAGAGAGGGGTAAACGGATGAGAGGAGGAGGGGACGAGGAGTAGAAAAAGGTGGAGGACCCTAATTGAAATCATATGCCTGTCTTTAACTGAGGACCGAGACCTTAGCAGACACAAATATCCAAATTCATGATAACACACACATGCACACCACCTCCTTTTCTGCCTCCTGCATGGTTTAATCCCCCTGGCCCTTCGAAATTAAGCTTTTCACATGGCGCTCTGCACCACTAACCAAACACAAACCAGCCCTTTATGGCTCCCTGGGCCCGGCCCTGGGAGCCTCTCTGGGAGGACAGACAGACGGGCTGGAAAGGAGGTAACACAGAGCTGAAGAGGGGGGTGCAGGGGGGAGAAAAGACCAGAAAATAGTAGAGCTTTTAGGACTTCTGGCCATAAGCCTGTCTGAGAGGCAAGAAATGCTCTAGGGAAGATGGATGTAGCATTAGAATCAATTTAAAATGTGATGCATTTTTATCAGTTTCCTCTATTAAATAAAACTGTTACTGACCATGCCAAGTCACCACTGGGTTGAATTAAACTCTTTGTGAGGTAGCCAGTAAAAGCACTACAATACAGCCTTAATGTTTCAGTTGAAAGAAATTTTGATCAAATTTTAATGTTTGATTTTGTTAACTGTCTGTGAGCAAGCTTAGACTGTATAAAATAAGAGGATGTAGTCACCATGACGCCCCCCATTGGTTTGAGAACTGCTGTTCTGGAGCCTCAAGTTTAGCATTTTGGCTGTTGCCAGTGTGGTTTTTTTGGAGCCAGAAGTGACCAGACAGCGTTGAGGTGGCGACTTGTCAATTACAAGGTAGCCACGCCCATCAGCACACCCTGCTTTATCGTCTGTTGAACTCCAGATGGACCAGAATTTACATAAAACCAACATCATGCTGTATTGATGAAGACTCGAAACTAGCAATTGAGACTCAAAATCAATAGAAAAATGTTTCGTGAGGTAATACATCAAGGGAGAAGTAGGGCCAATTTGTTATAGAATTGAATAAAATGACTTCTTTTGGAGAATTTGCAAAATAACTGACTTCTTTTGCACACTGCTTATAGCAAGCAGTCTGCTAAAGCCAATCATTTCAAACAGGTCATTCAAAAGACACAATTGTGCTTTTGACTCCTGTCTTATAACTGTTTAAAAACCAGATTTCCTATATCGAGCAGATTATACTCTAACAGAGGAGGGTTTAGGAAGCAAATAAACTCCAAAAACTTTCTTCATTTTTGGCTTTCTATCTCTCACTTCCCTAAAAAATTCAGCAGAAAGAGCAGAGAAAGACAGTTTTAATTTGAAAGAGTGTGGATGGCTGCAGTCTCTCCGGATCTTCTTACCCCAGCATAGAGTGCTCTCAATGACCCCATCCGCTCCCCAGCACGCTGACAGCCAAGTGGAGCAGGGAGGGCTCCATTAGGAAAACCCAAAGGCTGATTTGGACATTTCTAGGGATTACTGGCTGATTAGTGAACACAAACAACCAAATAAGTGGGGTCAGAGGTCTGTGATCTAAAAGGCCTGCTGTGTGAATGAATGTGGAGCTGCTAAAAAGACTTCCCAGCAATGCTAAACTGGTCTAAGATTCCCTGGCAGGGGATTAAGTAGCAGTGGGTCCAATAAACATATTTTGGCAACCAATGAGAATACTTTAAACCCTTTAATGGGCCCATATTGTTTTGTATTTTGGATCTTTATGGTGTAAATGTTTGTCCAGTTTTTGCACGAAGTGTATCATTCTAACTGGTCTCACTATTCATCATCCCTCAGGGTAAATATGCATCTTTGACAAATTAAGTTTATAACCCTTGAAACTTAAGATTTAAACATATTACGATTTTGTGTTTTCAGAGGGCAAATGCGTCTTGATGACAGGTATTGGAAAGTCACTGCCTTGTTCCATTCATGAAACAAATTTGCATCACAAATGCATTTTTTTGTCTTTTTTTTTTGTCTGAAGTAAAACTCACTTCCAAGCAGTGAAGGCAATACAGTCTGTAAGTCATGCAAGGACTCTGTCTGTCAGCTCCCATTAATGTTAGCTCAGAGAATTCGCCTTCAGCTGCCAGCTCTTGCGCTGAGACTGGAAGCCTCAGTGACGTGTGATCCAGATCTCTCAGCTTCCGCATTGTGAGGCCTCATTCTTTCCACAAGTCCATAGTGCTCTGCCACAATAGCTATGACTTTAATAATAGGGTAGCTGCCATGAATGGCATTTTGATATTGCTTGCCAAAAGAAAACTGTTTGGCTTTGACATTAACCAATGGGCCATTCCCACCTACTCCAAGTTGCCACTGTGTAATGTAAGGGAAAGAATTTTTAAAAACCTGAAATATCAGTTACTGGTGGTGTAGCTTTACTTCTGCATAAACTGTTCCAAGAGCAGGGCTGACAGATGTACAGTGGGATAACCATTTACAAGGCACATTTAACTGTCTTTCTCATTGGAAAAAAAGTTCAGATTTAAGATATGTGTCGGGATTCTGAGGTTGGTTTTTGCATGGGATTACCTTTCAGAAGCATCTATGCTGAAGCCACCAGACATCATTTCATCCAAGGGCATTTCACAAAACCTGATGCAGTTTCCATCTTGAAGTGATAATTCGCTTATTTGACCGCTCACATTTTCAGACCGCTGATGACTATGTCAGATGAGCAGTCTGGGTCAGATGAGGTTTGTATATGGCATGACGAATTTATTACAGCAAAGGGGATGATGCAGTTCTGTAATGAACCTGCTGTTGTGCAATTCTGAGGCCTAGTTTAGTCACAGGTATATTTAAAAAGACTGTTTTTTCTACGAGTCTTGGCCTTTCATACACACGCAAACTGCATTTTAGGATACTAAAGTGGAACTTTGTAAAACACTGTCCAAAGTGAAGATTTTCAGACACTGTTTTTGGTGTTGACATGTAGACAGGGATAATGAAGCGTTTTGGCTTGTGATGTATGTGCGCCGTTATCTCCTTTATGAGGCATCATCAATGAGGTAACACTGGTGGCCAAAATAGTGCTAGCTTTGACCTTAAGAGCAGGACTTTTTAACATATTTACACATTAATGTAACGTTACTCTTCAGGAAGCTTTCCACTTTTTTTCCAAGCTTTTGATTGACCAACATCATCTTCTTCTCTGCATGGTTTTAGGGTTGAGGTTACAATGCCCCATATTGGTTTAGCATGCTCTTGAAAGTGCTGTACAATCGTTCATGCCTTTTAGTCTCAAATGTGGGGATATTTGATTCAAAAAGTTTCTTATTTGGTCATCGATCAGATAATTCAATACCCTTTTTAGCTCGATATTGCCCTAAAAGTATCCTGCACAGGAGTTATTGGCTGCTTCTAAACAGTGTCTCCAGTAAAAGTGAAAGCCAACCCTGGATTTGTCCACTTGGTGTTTTGTATGCTATATCTATGTTTTTGTATTTGTGTAGCTTCCTCTTGGATGCATGCCGCGTTCGATCTGGCACCTGGTCGCTACCTTTTTATAAAATCCCAGTCTCACCTGCTTGCTGTGCCCAGAAACATCCAGAATAAAGCAAAATACAAAGTTACAGGCAAGACAGAGTATTACTTTTTGTACATTGTTTTTTTTAAGGAAATCCTGTACAGTAAATCTTTAGCACCCCCTCTCTTAATTGCCCCCCATGAGCAACTTTATACATTTGTCTCCCTATAACTACATGGTGGACCCACAGTTAAAATTTGGTTGGCAAACCTACAACGGCAGTTGCTGTTTTACTTAGTGCATGACACCTCATCATTATCTCCTCCCTGCCACCCCTCGTTATCAAATTATTTCTATTTCAGGAAGTTGTGTGCGACATCCAGTAGTCTGGGGACAAGCTCAACAAAGACATGAGCACAGTTTTTTGGAAACACATAAAACAGTTCCTCTGAATTCCCCAAAGAAACACCAAAAAAGCAGCAGCAAAAGCAGTCACATCAACAGTATCCAGTCATACACCCACTTATATCCAACAATTCAGCATTTTCTCATCAACTTTTATGAGAGTCTCTCTTGTTCCCAAGGTGAAAGGAAACACCTCATAGCTTCCATGTGTCACTTCCTGCTCAGTAGCTTATTCCCTAAAGCAAGAATGGAATTTGCAAAGTAGTCAGTTGGTCTACACGAACAAGGACCACACGAATAAAAGGAAAAATGCTAAATACAGAATGTCCCGAAGAGTGCCATCATCGGATTCTTAATTATTCGGGAGTTGTTTATTGGGCTCAAGGGGTAACATTTCTGCAAAAGAAAACAAAAGATGCTCTCTTTGTAATATTCTCAGTTAATGGAGTCAAGCTGCAGAATAAAAACACAGATAAATGTCTGTGTAAGCCAGAAAAATGTGTGGTCATTTTCCAGAGGAGTGGTTTCCTTTATACTTGAGCAGAGGTGTCATGGTATGTCTCAGTTGTTATCCTGCTAGCCAAAGCCTACTGTTTCAGCAAGAGTCCTTATATTGCAGGTCACATAGCTGTAGTTAAGCTGTAGGACAGAAATGTCTTCACATCTTCAAATTTTTGCAAGCATATTTAGAAATTGTGTTGTCATCCTAATCCAGCGATTTGATTCTGTTAAGTTTTGCTCATGCTGTCCAAACTGTCCCATTAATGGTGTAACTGTGAGCCAAAAGTATCACATAGTTCAGCTTGGATTTGGTTCAGCCGGTGTGGAAGAGGCGCTGGTGCATATATTGTTTCCATTGAGGAACAATCGGCATTGTTATGTGTCAGCGTCAAGAAAGAAAGAGAGAGCCTTGGTTTTTTGTGTGACCCCAGGGAGCGGATGTTTCCTTTATTCATGCCCAGAAGAATCCACCTGAGCGTGACGGTAAAGTGGCCCTGACTTGGCTGTTTCTAGCCATCCAGGTTCGCTTCATTAAAAGAGACACCAGGGAACATTTTTAGACTTTAGTGAAAGAGAAAGAGGAAGGACTGGATAAGATGTTACAGAGATACAGAGGGAAGAAAAAGAGCATGAGAGACAGCTTTGCTCCTCTCGTATTACCCACACGCAAAACCCTCCTGTCATGCACGTCTGTGTTTGTATAAATAGTTGTTGCGGATGGTTCCTCTTTCTCCTCTCAGGTTTGGTATTTCCTTGTGGTAATCAAAGCAAGACCCGAGCTGGTGCTAAGACTGTGAGATGAAAATGTTGCAGCAGATTTCTGCCCAATTTCTGGTCATGGAAGCTTGTTACAGGCTGTTTAAAGTGTATCAACACATACATTTAAATCTCATATTACATTTGTATCTCCTACTCACGACTTTTATCTTCATATGTATCTATTTAGTTTATAACTTTACATATGGCAGTGCATATAAACATGTTTTATCTGATTCTCTAATATGTGTGCAGTATTGTGTTGTATGTGGCATGAGATGCTTGTTCACCCAAAAAAATGTTTTTTCCCAAAATCATGACCAGGTTTTTCAGGGTAATTCACAGACCTTGTTGTGAGCAGTTTCATCTATTAACTATTTTCTTGCTACTGAACTACCCCTGCTAACCATATCACCACGCAGAAGGAAGCATACATCAACTCATGGCCGAGAGGCTCGTGCTTGTGACAGGATGGAAACATTAATGGCGCCCTCCTTGGCTGGACTGTAACATTAGCTAGCTCAGTGGTGCTAGGTGAGCTAGAAGTAGATGCACACTTCCTTCTGTGCAGTTATGGTTATGGCTGGCCGAAGTAAGTTGGTGGAAAGAAAATAGTTCCTATATGGAACTACAAGGTCTGTTGATTATCTTGAGTAACCAGGTCACGATGTCTGGAAAGAGACATTGCCATTAAGTTTTCAAATGTATTTTTATTTATTTATTTTTTAGCACTTTGAGCACCACAAGCCAAGTGCCATCTTGTTACATTATATTGGAGAGAGTGCAGACATCTATACGGCCGATATCTCTGACACTCAGCAACTCACACCAAAACAATTTAAATATGTATTTTTGATTGTGATGTGACCTCTCCCTTTAATGTATGTTTGAAAATGCTCATCTTAAATAAGCCTGCTGTGGTAAAACAGTGGTTAAACTTTGTTTAAGATGTCTTACTGCTCTCCTGATAGCACAATCAGAAACAAGCACTTGCTGTGGCCACAATATAAGACACGCTACACACACACACACACACACACACACACACACACACACACACACACACAGATACTTAACAGCACATCACAATTTACTGGTTGGTAATTTCAGACAGAAGTCCCCTGGGAAGCTGTGAATGTCCTTAATGTCAGAGATAAATAATGTGACAGCCCAGATGAATAACATATTCTAAGGCTTTCACTTTTGTCTCTTCCACTGAAAACAATACTTTCCTGTAAGGCATCAAAAACTCCCACTGATGACCCTCCTTTAGACAAGGAGACCCTGCCACAGCAAAGACCGAGAGACACAAAGATCGGTCCTGAACTACCACAACACCATATGTGACAAATGGACGCTCACAAGTCTGAGCTACAATATGCTCATTGTCTGTCTGATTCAGTCACGGTCTCTGTGCTTACAGCATGTGTGTGCGCGCACACACACATGCACACCTCCTTTTCAGTCTGTGCTCAAAAACCTGTTGGCCTGCCAGCACTGGAAAACTTGGAAAAGATCATCTGCTAGAGTTCATCATGCCTTGAATGTCCGTTTGGCAGCTCGTACGGTTGGAGAACAATCAAGATACTATTTCAAAACCATTCCAGTGCACAGTGGGTTGCATTATCTCATTCATAATCATGTGAACGATAGTGTACATGCAATTTACGGAGCGAGTGTTGTGTCAGTTTCCATGGATTCTGTTTATGATATAAACAGACTGAGAGGACTTGGGTCTCACACCCAGAGAACTGTAAGTTATGACCCCAGATGTGAATTATCTTCTCTGGGGGCTGATGCAGTAAGTAGCAAACAACCATAATCCAAAGCAGTAGATCCCAAACTACAAACCGAGCAATGTGCAGCTGAGTCACCACCAGCAGCCACCTTGTTTATCAAGGAGGCTGCTAAAAGGGCCTGTGTTGAGTCTTCAGTGTTTACTGCAGCTGGTATCTCATTCTGTGTTACTAAACGGATCAACTCAAGGATCTGATTGGGTTTAAAGGGTCTGAAAAGGATCTTGTTCATAATCAGATGAAATATGGACACTTAATATAACCTAAATATAACATCAGCAGTTTTCTTTTCAAATATTATAACTGGCTACCACTAAAGATCAAAGCCTATAGAGTTGCGAAGTGAGAGGAGCTATTTCAGATGCCTCTGGTTCTGTAAGTATAAGTCCCACTAATTTTCCCATGGATAACATTACCTGCATGTTTGGGCACTTCCAAGGCTTAAATGGGCATAACACTCTCACAAAAGATTACCAATTGTGTTGGAAAAATTCTGATTCTTTGAGAAAAAGTCAAAGATAAAATCTCTAGGGGGAGAACTTAACTACAGCTCCCAAGGGATATTTCTGCAATTATCATCCAATCACAATCTTAAAATTCTGCCACTTGTATGGTTAGTGTGGCTATAGGTGAAAACTTAAGTTTACAAAGTTGAGAAAACAGATTAGCACCTGCAGCTTAAATCAGTTTACTTTTGGACTGTGGGCCAATTCTCGATTAATTCAGAAACTATGGTGTTGTGTTTTACTCACAAATTTGTTCAGAAATGTCTGAGGTTGCTATCACTCTGATGTGAGCTTCTGACTGGCCTCTTGTCCACAGCAATGCTGGCTGAGGGTAATGGGTTTTTCTAGTATTTTGAGATATCAGCAATGCCAAACTAATGGACAAGACGTGCTTTCCCATAAACAAAGTTGAAATTATTGATTAATGATTAATTGCTGATTAAAACGTTTGGTCATTAGGGCTGTTGCGTTGAAGAAATCTCATCTGTGATGATTAAGGGTGGCTCTACAGTCATTTTTGTTGGTCAATTTGTCAAGCTATTTGTATGCCCCTCTTCCGCTGTGATTGGACAGCTCTACATCCATGGGACAGCTGGGTGAAAAGTTACAGTGAAGAGCAGCTGCAGAATTTTACCCAAAGTTTTTTTTTTTTTTTTTTTAGCTCACAACAACCATAAAACCAACCAACCAGGAAAAAAACACCAAATGTGCAGCACTCAGCAAAGAATAGAAGCTCAGTATCTCGTCATGCTGCTGGCAATTGTAGCTGAGTGTAAATATAAGGGGTACCCACGAAAGAAAAAGAAAAATCATGAACATAGTGGCAGTAAAGGTTTCCCTCCATCCCCTGCAGCTGGCTTTACTGCGGTTATCGCGACAGCCCAGTCACAACATAAACCCATCATTATCCAGGAGAGTCACATATTTCTATGTTAAGTAGCTCTAAGAATATCAGTTAAAGAAACATTTTTTAATAGGAATGGGAGTGTGTTATTTGACCAGATGTATGAGGCCTGCTCTCACCACTAGGCAAAAGACAGACAATCATATAAAATGGAGGTCAAAGAGCCAACCAAAGACTTCAGCATCTAACTTCACCGACTAGTTCTCTCTCTCATTTGTGGTCTGGTGAGTCATTTTAAGACTAATTTTTCAGCCAAGACCTGACCAAAATCCAAGCCCTGAAACTCTGAGTTGGCTGCAAGCGAAACTCAAGCAGATGAGGTCTGACAGCATCCTATGTGGGTGTGAACTGAAATCTAAAGAAACCCTTGTTACTTGTGCTTGGGTAAATCCAGAGTAAACAGTGGTTACCTGTGAGTCAGGCTCCATGTAAGGGCTTGTCTTGCCATCTTCACTGACTGTTGGCGACCACACTCTGTCTCCTGATCCCGACCTGAAAGATAATACCCATGAGAGAGAGAAAGAGATAGAGAGTCAGATAAATCTTGAGCCATCGAACACCCAAAGCATTGAAGCATGCAGTCATTTGTGCTGAGAAGTATAAATTTTTCTTTGCTGACAGGTTTTCCACAGAAGATCCAGAGTATATAGTGTAATTATTTCTGAGTAAAACTAAGAAAAAAAAAGTGAAATCAAAGACACTATTCACGTAAATCCTTTTAGAATTACTGTAAGCTGGGAAAGATGACGACTTTAGTGTCACATGATACCCCTTTAACTGCTGACCCCTTTATGTGCCAAAACACTCACATAGCTGCAGTTAATCATACACTGTACTGGTGCTTTTGTGAGTACATGTATTGGTGTGTATGTGAGGACATGGATTTGTACATTTGGCAGGTATTCACATTAGGAATGGACTACAGATACGTTCCAGCGTCCCCCCACTGGTATGAAGATAAAGTCATCAACACATCATAACTCCACTCTATGAACTACCCAATTTTGGAAAAATCCACTGCATTTTGGGCCACGGGTGTTTCAAAAGGAGTGATAACTGAATTACTGGTATCTAAAGGCTTTCTCCCTCTTCTGTTCAGATTAGCGGTAATTGGCTCCAGTTGCATTTCCTCACCAAAAAAGAACATGACTTACTGACTGGCAGCAATGATAAAATACATTTACTGATAAATGGGCCCGGTGTGCATGCATAAGCAGAGGTCAACATTATTTATCTCCAGAGAGTTAAATGCTTTGATGACATTGATGGTGTTATTCCTCAAGCTGATAAAACAATCTGATTACTTTCCTATGGCATCACTCAATGGTTCACTTGCCTCTTTTACTCGCAAGTTATTTGTGGAAGTGGCGGCAGTTTGCACGTCATATAAATAAGAAAAAAGATCTAAAGGGAGGTCTTTGGTTCTTCCAGTTGGGAGGTTTTCGTTGCCATAGCTTTGGCTGTTTAGTGGGAAAGCATCCAACTTCCCAAAGGGTAACACCAGGACATCATGTGGAGTAACTAAAGGACACCGCATGCCTTTGTGTGTCTCATCACCCATCCACCCTCTATTCTTTCACACCTCCCTCCACAGAGACATGAAAACTATTAACTGCTAGTGTGTGCACATGGATTTGTCGCCCCCACAGCGAGGGAGAGTTGATGTCTAAAGAGGTGAGGTCATCACTGCAGCTGGCACAGCGTTGGCTGAGCTGAGGCAATGCTTCAGATATGGACCACGGAGGTGTTGCTATCAAGGACGCTCTTATGAGGCGGCAAGTGGCTGTTGGGCTGCGTAGGATGAAGCCCCCCTCCTTCATCAGAAAGTCTTCATGTTTTCAGATTGTTTGGTTTCGATGGTTACCGCACAAATAGCCTATTGAAACGAGTTAAAGTTCAGTTTAAAGTGGTCTATTTGAATTGACATTTTGGAAATGCGAGACAGAAACATGGAATTTAGCATCCGTCCATAATAATGGAGATGTGAATACCGAGGCGTGAGTGGAAACTGTGAGAGGCAGAGCAGCTTGGGATTTACAGCGTTACACTGTTGCACTCATTATACTGGAGGTCAGTCTGAAGAGGGATGTCAGTTGTGTACTTGAAATTTAAAATATATTCCACTTGGCTGTTGTTTTAGTTATAAACTTCATGCTCACAGATGTATTCTCACACTTAAAATATTGAGCAATGGACAAAATGTTAGGGAGTATTTAAATATAACGTAAGTAGCAGTGCAGCAGAACTAAACATTCTGCTGCTCACAGAGACAATGAACTCTTGTGTTGAATTCTGTTTGCCACATTAACTTGTCCTCCAGTATTGAGTCAATGTAAACAGGATCCTGCTGTTGCTGCGCATTCATCAACCTGTGGATCATTTCTGTAACTCTTATTAGCTCTACCTCTTCTTTTCTTCTTGGTTTAAGTTTTTTTGTCTGATCCAAGGTATCTCCCCCACCCGTAGTCTTGAAAGACCTTTTTACATTTGATGATATATTAACCAGATCAGCTGCAGACTGAGTGGCTTTATCCTGCTTTACTTTTACCTCCTCTGTCTAGCCACACTTTCTTAATAAAGATTCACAGTGATAAATAGGATAGTGGTGAATAGTTCCAGGCTCATTCTTTAAGTGCCGTCTTTGATTTTCACCCACCAGCTCCCCTTTGCTCTTAACTATAGGCTATACATCAGCACGATTGAACAGACAAATGGAAAGAAAGAGACAGAAAAGGAAAATTCAAAGAGGAGACATTTCTAAAATATAGAGGATCCACATTTTCTAATTTTGGTAACCAATATGTTCAAGGGACAAATATATTTTCAGCCTTGGGAATGTCTGCCTTTTCTTAAATATCATGACGCTGTTACTCAAGATAATCCAAAGACATTGTTTTGAGCAATTTCATGTGAGAATTATTTTCTCTCTACTGAACTACATCCTCCCACTGTAACCACTGTGTGTATCACTTAAGTAAGCAGGTCTTGAATTCTGTAAAGAAACATTGCCATCTTTTAAATATGATTTTGGGCGCTTTGAGCACCAAAAGCCGAGTGCCATCTAGTTTCATTATATTCAAGTGAAGGCAGACATCTATACAGCTGATATCGCCGACATTCGTCGATTAGATTGATAAATAACAGTACAGGTAAGAGGAAAAATGTGTATTTTTGATTTTGGGGTGAAATGTACCTTGTTGCTTGGTTTTTCAATTTGTTTTATAGTCCTTGATCATAAGGACTTGAAAAAGCACACATCAGCCACATAAGACTGAATATGGATGGGTAAAAGACAAAAGTAATTGGGGAAAAAAGAAGGACAACACATGCAGAAACACAGGAGAAAGAAGAAAGTCTCAGGTCATCAAGACGACTTTCCTATTCTTTCCTTTGGTCATATTTTCCTTTGCCTGACCTCCCCCTGCCAGGTTTAATTTCCTGATCGGGGGAGATCTGGTTTTTGGAGTGGTGGATGAGTTTACTTTGGCAGCACGGGATCACCGTGTTCGAGGAGGAGCATGAGAGACAGACGGCAGAAAAACCAAGTGCCCTCAAATTAAGATGCGGCTGATCACGGAACATTTCAGGGTTCACTGAAGAGTCTTGCCTTGTTGCCTCGCTCTGTCAAACCCATCAATAAAAGGACAGCTTTCAGCCCTATGCTATATCAGACACAAGTTCCTCTGTTATTTTGTTCAGTGCTTTTTCATTGGGGAGTAAATGGAGACAATCACCTATTAAATATGAGTTATGCATCTGCAGAGCTGAGGGTGGTCACTTGGAAAGATCTACATCTGAGTGATGACAAGATCAATGCAAGAGAGCAAAGGGGAGGGAGGTTTGTGCCCCCCCCCCCATCCTCCCTTACTCCAACACAGCCTCTCAGACTCCATTGATGTTGAGCTGAAACCACCACAAAAAAGAGACCTTGGGAGAGCATGAGAGGACTGATGTGATGAAGGGATGAAGGAGGAGAAGGCAGCGGTGCTGGGAGTGGAGAGGCGGTTGTGTGAGTTGGGTCCTTTGGAGGTTTCTTTTTGTCTCTGTCCCAGCTGGAGTCCTGTGTTCCTTTGGTCCCGTGCAGCCTTGTGGATAATTCCTCAGCCGTGAGTCACAGGTCCTTGAGTCAAAGCGAGGCAGCAGGGGCAAATCCTCCACAAATCCTCCATAGTCTGACTCTGTCTTTTCTCTGCCGCTTGCCTCTGATTCCTCTTGAATCCTCTGCTCTTGCTTTGATTTTGGCTGTCCAGATCAGGATCACATTTGTACTTCCCCCATCAAGACTCAGACATGCACCCAGACTACATGCATTACATCACCTAAACCTCTCATCCATGCATTAGCCCTCACTACTGCATGTCCTTGATCCAAATCCTAACCTACAAATAGTCTTTCAAACCAGTGTTTCCCAAATGGTCAAGTCACACAGATTTCTCATTTTTTCTTTTTATTTCACAAAATGTAGGCACACAAAGACATAAAACATAATGCAAGAATAAAGAGGGACAGCACATTAAGTGTATGGTGTTTGGTCCAGATGTAAGTGTACATCGATTGGTCAAGCATAACGAGCAGCGCCGGCAATCGCCATTTTAAAAAACTTGAAAGCTGTGAAAACAACAGATAATACAAACGACAGCGTGTAACAAAATAAAGAGGAGAAATCATGGATAAGAGGATCAACAGTGAAGTTCAGGCTTTACTAAGCATATAGGCAACTGAAAATAAACAGCCCGTTCTCATTATGAACTTGTCAAATAGTGCTGCTCTGTCAGTGCGCAACGTCAAAAGGCATCTTCCATGTGTGCATGAAACGCCATCACACAGCATCAGCTGAGAACATGGCCGGACAGAACTGGGCACGGTGTTATTATACACCAATGCCATGTCTGCCTGATACGGGCCACGATAACGCGTCTGGATGGAACCTGTCGCATGCACATGAAATGTGTCAGGAGAGCGTCAGGTGAATGCCATAATATAAGTTTTTTTCTACTCCTTTCTAACCATCTATGCTGTTGTTGCATGTGCTGTTGTTGCCTAAACACAACCACATGCCATGTCATCCCACCACGTGCATTTGTTGAGATCACAATAACATCACATCACAGAGTATAGACATAGAAAGATACCTAACTTGTAATAAATCCAGTGACAAAGCTGCAACATTTGACAAGTTGGGAAGAGAATGTGTTAAAATAAATTGTTGTGGTATTGCTATACCAGTCACTGGCCAGCTGACAGTCACTTCAGTGTTCCTATGATGATGATGATGAATGCAAACAGTAAAAAAGCCATTAAGCTTGTTCTCAGGGGAGCTTCCCCATGGGTAGTTCCTCTTAGGGAGTCCCCAGAACTGCTTTGTCCAACAACACCTTACATGTGCATTTATAAGTATGTTTCTGAGTTATTTGGGGTAAACTGACCCTTAAATTCTAAACCATCTGCAGCATAAATGGGCCTAATCCTACATTTTCCTTTCAACAGTGAGTAAAATTGAAATAAAGACAGCAGGGCGTCCGTACTTCACAAGAATGCCAGAACAAGACTCACAGTTAGAGTAGCACACACAGAGGTCAGGCGTCATGACTCATTTCTCAGCACATTTAACTTGCCACCCCAGCAGGACTCTTTCCGAACAGCCTGACCAGTGGTGAAGCACAAATCCAAACCACCATCATCTGTCTCTCAGGCCTGCATGACCACATAGCTTACTCCAATAAGCTCTGGCACAAGGAGGGAAACTGCAGGGAGGTGAATTCAGGGTGGAACAGAGATGGAGGACAGACAGAGATGAGGAGGAGATATAAAAAGAAGAAATAGTGGATGAGTGAAGTGGGAATTAGGTTTGGAGATGGCAGATTGGTGCACGGAGGTCAGGGATGATGAGGAGGTCAAAGGAAGAGGATGAAAAAAAAGAACAAGGAGAATATGGAGTGGTTTCCTCCACAGCTGGATCATGTATTCAAAGCCTCTGTTTAGATCTGAGGATATAAAAGCCAAGCAAGGCAGACATGACACACTCCAATATGGACCCAGTGTGTCTGTCCAGGTCCTCTGACACCACAGTGAACTTTAGACAGTGTGCGTGGCGGGGGTGGCGGCAATTTTTCCTCCTTAGGGAGACGACACAGCTCCATATGATCACTGATGCCAGGAACTAACAGAGACTAACAGAGGGTGTTTCACCTCACAGCGGAGCGCTGACAGGCCTGCACCAGTAGGGAGGCTTGATGGAAAATGGAAAGCTGTGGTGAACTAATAGCACTTTTTCTCCATTTCCTTGTCCTTCTTTATTTTCTCTTTAATATTTTCCTCACCAATTCATTTGTTTCCTTAATTCACTCATCTGTCTCCTCACTTAACTGCTGTACATGCCTTTATTAATAATGTATTGCATCAGATTTCTTCTTTGGTGATATAGATGGGGGGATAAATGAGTATCACCAAAGTTATTATAATTCATCTTGATGGAGACACAAATGTGTTTGCAAAATTTCATGCCAATCTATGCAATAGTTGTCAAGATATTTCACTTGAAACCACAAATGTCAGCCTCATAGTGGCGCTACAGTTAAATGTCATTTGAAATCATCATTAGGAATCACTGTCTGTAAATGATGTAAATCTAAATAAAAGTCTGTGATAATCCATTCAAGAGTTGTTGAGATATTTCACTCTGAACCAAAGTGGTGGACAGACCAAATGACTCTGCCATACCTAGAGCCATGCCACTGCTATAACCAAGTATTTACAACAATTATTATGTTTTGGAATTAGTCCCCCAAAACAAAAGAGCAGAAAATCAAACTCCAAAAGTACTGTGTTCTTTTTAGCCTCACTTTGCCTGAGTGTAATGCAGCTGCAACATGTGTTTTGATTAAGTATGTCATAAAACTCAACTTAATGTAGGAAGCTCAAACAGATTTCCTCAAAGATATTTTTAAAACAATCACTATCTGCAGTAAAAGTAAGACAATGCATTTAATCACAACAAAAAACGGATTCTGGGCAGTGTAGATTAATGACATCTAAATATATCTGAGCATATAAAGGTTACATTTTCTTTTCACGACAACATTCTTTGAGGAAAAAACAACTACAGCTGCTCAAATATTCCTGAAGCCTCTTTATTTCTTACTCAGTTTTCACAAGCTTCCCGTGGCACCTTACCAGAAACCCCCCCTCGATGCAGAGCACTCTTCAAAATGGAATTATGAAAAATTAGGGTTATGAAAGTAATAAATGTGGAGACATTACAAATAGACATTCTTGTGTTACACAAGGCCTCAAGCTCAGATGCATCCAGTGTACTGTAATTTTGGTTCACAGCAGACGTGTAGACTCATATATTTGTCCATCGGCAGCAACACTAAATTACAGGGTCTCCCGTTTCTCCCTCGATGACTCTGTGACTGTTTGGAGTGTTTTATGGCGTCTTTTAATGAGGGCTAAGAACTCTTGTCCTCTGAAATATTATTTTCTAGCGAGTCAGCTTGAGTTTTTCGAGTCACTCCCAATTTTTTTTCTGGACTCCAGAATCGATGGCTGCAATTAAATAATCCTCAATTATTCCTGTAGCCCACAAGGAGTTTTTCCAAAAAAACATATACTCCCATATTTCAAATATCCTTCAGTAAATAACACAAATACTCTCTCATTTTTAACATAAGAACACAACATCTCCATTATCTGGATATTTTTTTTCCATGTTTTGAAAATGTTGAAGCCTGCCAAACAGTTGCTTTGGATTGTGCCTTTTTGTATTTATGTATTTTATTATTTTCACTTTATTTTTGTGGTTAATTAGTGGAAGCCAAAACGGTGACCTCCTGTATCCTGTTGACAAAGTTTGCGCTTTTGTGCATTACTTTATTTTGTTTATCTGCTCTGCCATAGTGACTGTTGCTGTTTATTAAGACAACTTCCTGTGCAGCATTTTCCTGGGAAAAAAGCTACCTCACACTAGCTGGAGACCAAATGTAACAATGCAATCACCTACTTACAGATTGAAAAAATGCTTTGAAAAAGTTGGGTATGAGACTTAACCCCTACCGAGCCTTGATTTACATTTGACTTCAGAGAGTAAAATTTTGTCCTTTTTTTCTCATAATGTCTAGCAGCAAATATTCAAAGATTATGTGAAAAGTCAGCATGACGCATGTCCTCTCTTTCAAGGAGAGGAATTTCACTCTGAGCTTTAGTGTGTTGTCTGTGTAGGCTAACTGAATTTCCAGCAATGCAGAAAATGTTGGCTGTAAGACAGCTATCGGGGCAGAGAGGAGCCCATGTAGATTTCTCACTTGGTGTCTCTGATTCTCAGCTCCTCTACTTGTCTTGAACAACCAAAACTAATGCAGCAGGTTTACCTAGCATATAATATTTTGACGAAACATTGATATTTGATGGTCAAGATAAAAAAAATATATAAAAAAGGAAAATGGGAGAAAAATGATGCACAACAAAACTTTGATTTCCACTCGTATCAATGAAAAAATGGGTTTGAATCAGTCAGTGAGTGTGAATGTGACAGAGCTCAAAATATGCAGGTGAAAGATCCATGTGAAGCAAAACATCAGCATGTGTCATCACATTCATCACTCTAAATGGTCTCTAATTTTTACATTCTTTACTGTGTTCAACAACTTTGACTACTTAAGGGGAAATTGAAGCTGAATTTGCGTACATTAGAGTACAAGTGTTTAAGTGTGGGAGTGCCCTTTTTGTGCTGCAGCTGCCGAGGAGCTCCCTGGGTCTTTGTGCTGAATACTACTTCATGCATCCTTAAATAAATTTACTATCCCTATGTGGACAAACCACTTAACGCTCAGCCGCTCAGCTTGATATATGGATGGATGGTTTTGACTACACGCTGCGGGGAAAGGCAGGGCTGTTGCATGCTAGAGTGCAAACTATAAAACACAAACACAGTACAGAGAGAGGGAGAGGAGAAAAAGTGCTTCTGTGTCTGTATTTGGAGTTCCTGCATGTGTGAATCTTTGCTTATCTGACAGATCCGATTACTAGGAGAGTGATTCTCATTTCCACTGCATCTGCAAGTCATGCTCCAAACCATTACAGGAGAGGGACTGTGTTGTTTGCGGCCCTAAAAGGAGAGAGCTGAAGCACCATTTGGCAGCTGTCACTTGTAACTGAGGCTGAAACCACACAGTGTTCCTCATCTGAGAGGACAGGATTCAGAGGTCGCCAGATTCGCGCTGCACTTTCCAGCCCAAAGTAACCATCTAATAGAAATGTGGGAAGCAACTGACATTTCAGTTTTTCCTTGCTTTCACGCATCCCCCACCCCTTTCTCTCTGTCATTAACTGTTTAGATGGATGATTTCCGCTGACAAAAACATACTGCTCCTGTCCTACGCTAAAGGCCAAATCATCCATCCTCACATACTCGGCCTTAAAATGATGCTGAGGAGCTGAAGCTTATTTTCCACCTCATGAACTGGTAAAATGCACAATATCGACCTGTGAAGTCTGTCTGAAAAGGTCACTGTCTGACTCACTGTATGCACAAGCCTCATTGACTTTGACGGCGCTCTATAGGAGCACAGTCGATCATTTAAACAGTCGTAAACCTGTCATCTGTCCGTATGACTCGACTGTGCCAAGCTGAGCAGACCCACCAGAAATAGAAACAATATGTGTTCCTGGACAAGAGGCAGTAAATGACCTTAGTCAGTAAAAAATAACTCAAGTTTTTCAAGTCAGTTCACTTAATGAGCCCAAAAGCAAAAACCATGAGCGGCCCTGCTGCAGTGGTGACGACTGATTAGCAGGAGACTAATGTTTGCAACATTTCCTAATATCCAATTATTTTGAACGTCACAATTCCCATCAGTCATCCTCTGTGGAAAATGGGCTGAATATGGTGTGTGTCAGATATTCTGATGAAATAAGTGCTCATAAATTATAAATATGCAAGCAATTACAGGATACATACAGTAAACTACATTCTGATGATGTAGTAAACTAAATAAATCATGCAAGGTAGCTATATCCCACACAATGGGTAAGACTTTCGTGTGTTTGTGTGTGTGTTAATACCTTAACAACAAACAAGGTTGTTGCTTAATTCCAAAACATGTGATAATTACGAACACTGCATAGTCTAATCTACCAAAATGTAAACACACTGTAGGATGTGAAGGAATACCTAATCCGCAAAATGATCATTTGTTAATCGATTCGTCATGCCGTGTTACCTTGAACTTGTAAAGAATTTTTTTCTCATATGCATCCACGGAAAACAACAGACATATTGATTTAATGATTGATTGGGGTCCACGTTTAACAAAAGCAAAATATATCAAAACTTCCATTTACAAACTTTCACCCAACTCGTGCAGTACAATCCAAGACTCATTTATCAAGTTGTTAATCAGTGCTTCCCAAACATGTGCATTTCCACTATAAATCCTCACTGTTTAAAATGAAAAGAGACTGAACTGTGATACTTATCTAAAGCCAAATAGTAAAGTTTTATAGAGAAAATGCGTGTGTTTGGAAAGTCCTGAGTATACAACTGAATATATGAAACTTGGATTACACTGCAGAAGTTGTGTAAGAGTTTGTAAACGGAAGTTTTGATAAAGTTTTGCTGTTGTTTAACGTGGTCCCCTACCAAGCAATAAATCAATTTGTTTGTCATCCTCCACGGAGGTTTGTGAGAAAAGCGTTCTTTGTGAATTTAAGGTCACATCGCACGATTAACTTATTTACTAATGGTCATTTTTTTGGGTGAAGTCATCAGATGACCAATACTGTCTGGTAAGGACAGTGTTGTGTTTTCATACCTGCTGATGTTGAGTGTGAGCTGCTGAGTGCAGGTTTTGATCCTGTTCTGAGCCTCCATGTGTGTCATGAGCTCTGTGCTGTCACCATTGATAGCCAGGATGGTGTCACCTGGACACAGGTCACCTTGGGCCGCCTTGCTGCCTGGTGTTACCTAAAGAAAACAATCACACACACACACAGACAAGAAGAGAAAAGAAGGGGCTGTTAAAAGTGGTGTCAAACTGTCAGAGAGGAAGAAAGACAAAAAGAAAGAAGGGGAAAAAGTATTAGCGTGGGAGTGTCAGCACGGGGGCCAAATTCAACAAAAGCAGCTCTCCTTTGATTTATGTAATATTGCCTTAGGCAGCACTCTAGGTTTACATTTTCGAAAGCCAGCAACAACGACACTGGGAAGTGAGAGGCCACGCAGAGTTTTGGAGGTGGTGAAATATTCGGAAAGAACTGGAACATTTTTACACGCTTGGCCTTTTGAAATTCAGTAAAAAACTAACAACGTGCAATTTTATGATCACTCAGCAATTTCATCAGACTGACCTCAGTGGATAATTTAAAAGGAAGGAGTGAGGTACTTTGAAAAGAGTCAGTATCTTAACAATGATTCCTGTGCAGGGTTTGATTAACCCTTAAATACCCTTTGTTTTACATTTGACACACAGCCTTCCCTGACCTCCATGTCATCCAAATTAACAATACTGTCCTGAAAAACTTGTTTGAAATTCTGACCTCCCTGTACAAAATGATCTGTTGTGAATTCTAGGATAATCATGAAACTCATGAAACTTTACAATCACAAACAGGAGACTTTGGGTGGTTTCCTGAAAATGTCTTCTGGGGGAAATATTAAGTCCATCTTTGCCTGAATGAGGACAGAAATGTGTTTTTCCTTTTTTTGCAGACTGCAGTGCACTTAAAAGTTGGTAAAAGGTTCATGTTTGTGAAAGAAAGACAAAAACAGTTGAAGTGTTGCAATTACAATGAAAAATGTGTTTGTTTCTGAAAAAAAAAGACTTTTTGTGATCAATTAATTACCATAAAAACCTGATGTATCAAATATGATACAAACTGATCTCTATATGTGCAGTTATTTTTCAAAATATTCAAAAAGGTCCATAAAATCATTGATTTTTTTTTTTAATGTGAATCTTCTGGTTATCATTTCATGAATCAGGATTTACAGGGTTAATTTGCAAACATCTGCTCAATATGTTTCTAAAGCTTTTTCTGATTTGTCAAAAGTTTTAATCTTGTAAAACACATCACTTTGATTTTAAAGATTATCTTTCAGCCGCTGGACAGTGAGCAGGTTCCTCTCTGGGATCCTTCACTCCAGAAACACACCAGTCTGAAGACATTTGGGCCCCAAAAAGAGGCAGAGGGGATGAGGAAGGGAAGAGGAATGGGGGAGGTGGGTGTCCCATTGGGTATGTTTCACCTTCACAGACACACTTAGTAGCATATGATAACAATTTTCCATTATTACACACACACACACGCAGACACACAGACACACACACACACACACAAATGTCCCTGCTATTTCCAGGCCTGCCTCTGACTGGTCATATGGTTTAGGCTGACATAAATAAGAAGAAACTACCCATCAAATTCTCCATCATCCAACCAAGACATCCACAGTAAAACAGTCACTGTCATATGGCAGCAAGCTGCAGAGGAAAAATACTCTTTACTAGCTATGAAAACAAAAATGTAATGAAATGCGAACAATTGTCATTCTGTCTCCGGTCGTCTCTGTGTGCTCCATGTGCTGTCAGGCTACGACATGTATGAGTTTAGTTTGACTGTATTTTTCCAACCATTAAATGTGAGGAGACTTTCAGCAGCTGGTTGCAATCGCTGTAGTCACAATGTTTTAAAGCAATAATCGCAGACATTTTCATATTGCCTAAGTAAGAGTTGGATTTGCTTCTCTCACATTGAAAATCACAATAGTGATTTAATATTCATTAACTGTTCTAAACACATTGCCTTGAGTAAGACTTATCTGGCAGCAGCTGTTGGCAGCTGGGGACAGACTGAAAGTCAGAACGAGGAAAGAAAAAAGAACCTTCAAC